>NC_132927.1:18987650-19074028 GCF_047675955.1 Chlorocebus sabaeus | reverse complement strand
AGCATATTACAACCAGAAAATGTATATGGCCAAGGATTATTCCCTCAGTTAACTAACTCCTTCTTATCATATTCTATATCTAAAATAACTATTAAGTAATCCAGGCTATATCCTATTATATTTCTGCTTATTCTTCCTTTCCTATAATTCTTTTTGCCATTAACTTACTGCCCACTCCCCAAGGAAAAAAAAAAAAAAAAAAAACTTCTTCCTTTGAGAATTTACATATTTTACATTGTATTTCTAACATTAACAAGGTATTACACAAATTAATGTACACACATAAAAGATTTAATTTTAAACACTCTTGGGTAGGAATATGAGTTGCTGAAGTCACAAATAGTATCTTTGAAAATTACATTACATTGCCTTACATAACAACAACAACAATAAATCTGGGCCTTTTGAAATTAAAACCAAAATATAAAATCTGGAAAATGTCATGTTGTGGTTCTTGTTGCATTTCCACTGTGGTTAGTCTCTGTTTCTCTTGGGGTATGAGATCAAATTACTCTTTTGAAGTACATGTGGGAACAAGTAACCATATAAAAGGAATATACCACTGCTTCTCTCTCATACTAATTATTTATATATGTTTGTTTTCAACTTTATATTATACAGCCCTGTATTATTTATCTTTACTACACAACTACTGAAATAATAGGTAATTTAATACATATTAAAAGAATGATGAATGAATTTTAATGACATATTAACACAAATAAAGATCTGGGAATACTACTTACCAATACAATTTAGTGTATCTTTTTATAAATGCTAATGACATTATAAAAACACAATTTGACTTTGATGCAATTTTATTCTAAATCTACTTTATATCTTTGGAACTATTCTAATTTATATGGCCTCAGAAAGATAATGAATGTTTTTCTCTTTTTATATGTGCAACTATTTTTTGCAGACATTTTCCTTCACCTCATTTCCAAAAGATTTTAAAACATTAGCCAACATGTAATATTTTCTTGGGAAGTATTCCCCTTTTTTTGACAACTCTTCACCAAGTGTTACCTATATAGCAGCAGTAGTGATGTAGGTATCTCTGATCCTTCTATGGAAGGAAAGTGAAAAAAAGATTGAGATGGAACAATCTTACAAAACCCTTTCAAGATTTTATGGTACAATAGTGAGAGAAAATGGTTAAAAACAGTAGGAGTGTGTTCAAGTTAGAAAGAAAAACAAAATGGAAGGGGATACTTTTTATATATAAAAAAATTAAATTGTCAGATGGGACTCATGCAAATTATGAATCTTACCAATTAGTACATTTTGGTGAATGGCAAAAGCAAGCACACTATGTTAGGAAAGCCTTGTTTCCTTAGAGATGCCTGAATTCTTCCCTGTTCTATCTGTAAGATGTTGTTCACCTCCTCCTCAACACCAGGACTTCAGGTTTGAAATTTAACATGCAAATTGCTTTCTGAGTAATCATATGGATATTGCCCACAGAGAAAGTCATTTTAGTTATGAACTATCCCCACCTTAACTGCACAGTTTATGTGACAATTTTCAGCCACACATACCCCATAAATTTATACATTCTGAGTTTATTTACAAATAAAAATCTAGACAGAAGAATGTATCCCACAAGAAGCATTTTATAGTTAAGGATTCTCAGGTATCTTTCTGTTTAAAGATAGTATTGCTATGTTTATCAGATGGTCACTCATTTTTATGTTTAAAAGAAGGTTTGATTGAGGTCATACATTTTTCTCCAGGGCATTTATGGTTGAGAACGACTTGTTTACACATCTACTACTAACACTTTTCTTCCCAGAAATACCCTGGGATATTGGGAAATAATAAGAACTTAATTGAAAAGTCTAGTGAACCAAGATGCTCATGAATATTTAACTATTTTGAAGGCAAAGATAGATATTCTTACATAAAAAAGACACAGCAAGGAAAGTAAAATCATAAATAATTTCTAAATTCTAAGACTTTCAGTGTTTTGTATATTACTTTTCTCTTTGTCTGTCCTCTTTCTATGCTTATAACCCAACACAAACTATTTTTAATGCAAAGCTGGCTCCTTGGCATCCCTAGAACATGCCAAGCAGTTTTGAACATCCATGTATTTACCACCCATGTATTTGCATATGCTTTTTTTTCTGGTTTCATTGTGCTTTCAAGAGATGTTAAAGTGTTCCTTCAGGAAAAAAAAAAAGGAAAGAAAAGAAAAATTCCCACAGTAACTCTCTCCTTAAATGAAGTTGCTTATTTTTTTCCCGTGGTAACACCATTGTTTCTGCACATATGTATAATAATTTTTCTTTGTTATATTGGTTTTACAATACTATAGTAAGAATTGTTTTTACAAACTTGTCTATACTCCTGAAGCAAAAGATTATATTTTATGCATATTTAAATACCCATCCCATTACTTTGGCATTCATAAGTACTATAAGAAATAAAATCAGATCAAGTTAGATAAAAAAATGTAATTTATTTTGCACACAAAATAACAAGTTATAAACTATGAGATCCCCCACTGAAAGTAGTAAGAAGATCTGTTCACAGCAGTCATAGTGCAGTTAATATAGCACAAGTAAGGAAGGTAAACCACAACTAAGGAAGATAAAGCACAAAAAAGGATTATTTTGACTGACTTAATGTATAACAGTATTTGTTATTATATGTTAAAATTACCTTTGAGGGAAGGAGAGTAGTTTAAGCTGGTTTGTTTATGGACTGACTTTGATTTTACTGAATCATGATGATGAGAACATAAAACATGTTGCATTTTTTCATGATTCGAGCTACAACTTCAGAGAAATCAGGATAACAATTTTTGGCTACATGGCTATGAATAGTTGGCATTGGGGAATCTAAAATATGATTTCCATTTTTACTTTTCTTTAAAAATACTTGATAATTGTTTGATAAATTTGAAAAAAAAAAAGTCAAAAGATACCCATCATTAGATGGAATGGGCCCATTCTTTTTAAAAATAACTTTTTCTGAATTTTTAATTTTGTTGATACATTATACATGTGTATATAAAGTATATGTTACAAACAATCCACTTACACTTTTAGTTATTTTTAAATGTACAGTATTTAAAATGTACAATAAATGAATCTAAATGTACAATAAATAATTTAAAATGTATAATAAATTGTTATTGATGGTAGTCACTCTCTTGTGCTGTCAAATACTATATCTATGTCATTCTATCTAAACTTATTTTTGTACCCATTAAACAACTCCCCATTCCCCCTCTCAGTACCCTTCCCAGACTCTGGTAACTATCTTTCTACTATCTATCTACAGTTCAATTGCCTTGATTTTTAGCTCCAACAAGTAAATTAGAACATGTGAAATTTGTTTTCTGTACCTGGGCTTATTTCATTTAACATAGTGACCGCTAGTTCCATCCTTACTGTTGTAAATGACGAGATTTCATTATTTTTTATGGCTGAATAGCACTCCATTGTGTATATATACCAATTTTTCTTTACCCATTTGTCTGTTGTCTGCTGATGGACACTCAGGATGATTCCATATCTTGGCTATTGTGAATAGTGCTGCAATAAACATGAGAGTTCAGATATCTCTTTGATGTACTGATTTCCTTTCTTTGGGGTATATAATTAGCAGTAAGATTGCTGGATCACTTGCTAGCTCTATTTTTAGGTTTTTTTTTTAATTTTCAATTTTTGTGTATATATATATATAGTGGATACATATATTTATGGAATATATGGTTTAGTTTCATATAGCACATAATGTGAACTATTATACCAAGAACGGGATTGCTGGATCATATGGTAGATCTATTTTTAGTTTTTTGAGGAACTTCCAAACTGTTCTCCATAGTGGTTGCATGAATTTACATTCCCACCAAAAGTGTATGAGAATTCCCTTTTCTCCACATCTTCAACAGCATTTTATATTGCCTATTTTTGGATAAAAGCTGTTTTAATTGAAGTGAGAAGACACTTCATTATAGCTTTGATGAGCATTTCTCTGATGATCAGCAATGTCGAACATCTTTTCACGTATCTGTTTTCCATTTGTATGTTTTATTTTGAGAAATGTTTATTCAGATCTTTTGCCTGCTTTTTAATCAGATTATTAGTTTTTCCTATAGTTGTTTGAGCTTATTTATTCTGTTTTTTGTTTGTTTGTTTGTTTGTTTTGTTTTGTTTTCTAAATTGAGACAGAGTCTCACTCTTGTCTCCCAGGCTGGAGTCCAGTGGTGCTATCTCAGCTCACTCACTGAAACCTCCAACTCCTGGGTTCAAAGGATTCTCCTACCTCAGTATCCTGAGTCATTGGGATTACAGGCATGTGCCACTAGGCCTGGCTTTTTGGTATTTTTAGTAGAGGCAGGGTTTTGCCATGTAGGCCAGGCTGGTCTCAAACTCCTGACCTCAGGTGATCTGCCCTCCTCAGTCTCCCAAAGTGCTGGGATTACAGGCATGAGCCATTGTGCCGGGGTTTCGTTTGTGTGTTTATTTGTTTGTTTTTTGGGAGGATGGATTTTAACTTTTGTCACCCAGGCCGAAGCGCAATGGCATGATCTCGGCTCACCACAACCTCCGTTTGCTGGGTTCAAATGATTCTCCTGCCTCAGTCTCCCAAGTAGTTGGCATTACAGGTGCCTGCCACCACATCCAGCTAATTTTATTACTTTTATTTTATTTTATTTTATTTTATTTTATTTTATTTTATTTTACTTTTTTGTGTTTTTCAATGGAGACCAGGTTTCACCATGTTGACCAGACTGGTCTCGAACTCCTGACCTCAGGTGATCCACCTGCCTTGCTCTCCAAATATATTCTGGTTATTAATCCTTTGGGTAATTAGTAAATATTTTCTCCCACTCTGTGGGTTGCCTCTTTAGTTTTTTAATATTTCCCTTACTGAGAAGAAACATTTTAGCTCAACGTGATACCAGTTTTCCATGTTTGATACTTTGGTTGTCTGTAGCTTTGAGTTATTACTCAAGAAATTTTTGCCTTGACCAATGTCCAGGAGAGGTTCCACCATGTTTTCTTTCAGTATTTTCATACATTTTGCATAAATTTAGGTCTTTAATCCATTTATATTTGCTTTTCTTTATGGCAAAGGATAGGGGTCTAATTTCATTCTTCTGCATATGGATATCAAGTTTTCCAGCACCATTTATTGAAAAGACTCTCTTTCCTCCAATGTATGTTCATTGCCCCTTTGCCAAAAATGCTTTGACTGTTAACAGTGATGCAACAAATTTAGAACTGCAGATATGTGGATTTATTTATGAGTTTTTTAACCTGTTCTATCAGACTATGTGTCTGTTTTGATGCAAGTATTGTGCTGTTTTGTTTACTATAGCTCTGTAATATAATTTGATGTTAGGTCACGTGATTTCTTCAGTTTTGCTCTTTTGCTCAAGATAGTGTAAATTTTAGGAATATTTTTTCAGTGTTGGGGAAGAATGTCTGATATTCTGATATTTGCATCTGTAGATTGTTTTAGGTTTTAGGTAGTACAGACATTTTAAACAGATTAATTCTTCCAATTTCAATTCATGAACATGGAATATCTTTCTATTTTTTGTGTGAGTCCTCTTTAATTACTTTCATCAATTTTTTATAGTTTTAATTGCAGAGAACTTTCTTTTAAGTTTATTCCTAGGCATTTTATTTTATTCTATTTATTTTATTTACTGTACATGGTATTACTCTCTTGATTTGTTTTTCAGATTGTTTGTTTTTGGCATATAGAAGTGCTACTGATTTTTATGTTAATTTTGTATCTTGCAACTTTACTGAATTTATCTGTTCTGATAATTTTTGATAGAATCTGTAGGTTTTTCTAGATATAAGATGATATCATCTATAAAAAGAAATAATTTTACTTATTCCAGTCCAACTTTGATGCTCTTTATTTCTTCCTTTTGTCTAATTGCTCTAGCAAAAAGTTCCAATGCTATATTAAATAACAGTGATGAAATGCATAGTCTTTTCATGTTTCAGATCTTAGAAGAAAGGCTCTAAGATAACTTTTTCCTCATTCAGTATGTTAATAGCAGTGGGTCTGTTATGTATGGCTTTTATTTTGTTAGGGTAAGTTACTTCTATTCCCAGATTTTTGGAGATTGATTTTACCATGAACTAATGTTTAATTTTATTGAATGCATTTTCGGCATCAATTGAAATAATCATATGACTTTTGTCCTTCATTCTGTTGATATGATGTATCACATTGATCTGTGTATATTGAACCATCCTTGCATTCCTAGAATGCATCTCACCTGGTCATGATAAATGATTTTTTAAAATGTGTTGTTGAATTTGTTTAGTATTTTATTGAGGATTTTTTGCATGTGTATTCATCAGAGATATTAGCCTGTAGTTTTCTTTTTTAGGTGTGTCTTTGTCTTGTTTTGGTATCAGTGTAATACAAGACTTCTAGAATGAGTTTAGATATATTCTTGCCTCTTCAATTTTCAGAATAGTTTGAGAAGAATAGCTATTAGTTCTTCTTAAAAAATATGGAATAATTCAACAGTGAAGCCAACAGTTCCTGAGTTTTGTCTGATGGAAGACTTCTTATTATGATTTCAATCTTGTTATTTGTTATAGCTTTATTCAGGTTTTGGATTTCTTTATGATTCAATCTTGATAGACTACATAGGTTTTCAATTTGTGGGCATAGAGTTGCTCATAAGTAGTCTTTAGTGAATCTTTAAATTTTGTTGGCATCAGATATAATGTTTTCTCTTTCATCTTTGATAATATTTACTTGAATCTTTTCTCTGATATTTTTAATCTTGCTATGAGATTGTCAATTGGGTTTATCATTTCAAAAAAACACCGTTGTTTTGGTTTGTTAGTTTCAAATTCATTTATATCTGCTTTAACTTTATTGTTTTTTCTTCTATAAATTTTAGGCTTGTTTGTCTCTTTCTTTTCTAGTTTTTGAAGGTGTGTCAGTTTTTTTTAAGTTCTTTCTTGATTTTTTGCTGTACGTGCTTATTGCTATAAACTTTTAGTATTGCTTTTGCTGATGCCATGGGTTTTTAGTATATAGTGTCTTTATTTTCATTTGTTTCAAAAAAATTTTAAATGTCCTTAAACTGATCATTCGAGAGCATATTATATGATTTCCATGTGTTCTATTGTGATCAGAGAAGATATGATTTCATTATTTTAGAATTTTTCACGACTTGTATTGTGGCCTAACACATGACCTATTCTTGAGAATAATCTATTTTCTGAGGAGAAGAATGTGTATTCTGCAACTATTGGATGAAATGTTCTGTAAATATCTGTTAGGTCCATTTGATTTATATATTAAATCCAATATATATATTTTTTCATTTTTTGGATGATCTTCCCAACACTGAAACTGGGGTGTTGAGAGCTCCAGCTATTATTTTATTGGTTTTATCTCTCTCTTTAGCACGAATAATGTATAAATTACATATTTGAGTCTCCCAGCATTGGTTGAATATATGTTAACAATTATTATATCCTCTTCCTGAATTAACCTCTTTATCATTAATTAATGACATTATTTGTCTCTTTATATAATTTTTGTCTTACATTTATTTTATTTGATATAAGTATAGTTACTTCTGCTCTTTTGTCATTTCCATTGTCTTGGAATATCATTTTCTAGCCCTTTGCTTTTTGTCTATGTGTATCTTTATAGATTAAGTGAGTTTATTATAGGTGGTATGTAGTTGAGTCTTCTTCTTTTTTTTTTTTTTTTTTAATTCACTCTGCCATTACATGCTTCTGATTGGAGTGTTTGGTCCATTTAAACTCAATTTTATTAATCATACTTTAGGATTTATTATTACCACTTTATTACTTGCTCTTTTTTTAAAAATTATCTTTCTCCCTTCCTTTCTGCCTGTTTTTCTTTGTGTAAAAGTAAGTTTCTCTGGTAGTATGTTCTAATTTCTTGCTTTTCATTTTTTTGTGTAGCTATTGTAGGTTTTTGATTTGATGTTGCCATGAGGCTTGCTGATAACATAATATAACCAGTTATTTTTAAATGATGACAACTTAAATCTGATTATTAAAAAACAAACAAGCAAAGAGAAAACTGATAACAGGTCTACAGATTAACTTCCTCCTCCCAACTCTTTAACTTTTTGTTGTTTCTAGTTATACCTTTTCATATTATTTATTCCTTTAAAAGTTATTGTATTGCCTTTTAGTCTTTTTACTAAGTAAGAAGGGTGTTACATATCCTGTATTATTAGAGAGTTAAGTATTCTGTATCTGCCTGTGTACTTACTTTATACACCACAATTAGAATATTGAAGTATTCTATGTTTGTCTATGTACTTACCATTACTAGTGTGTTTTGTACTTTCAGATGATTTCTAATTTCTTGTTAATGTCCTTTTCTTTCAGAATAAATAACTCTCTTCAGCATTTCTTGTAGGACAAGTCTGAGGTTGATTAAATCCTTCTGCATTTGTTTATCTATGAAAGCCATGATTTCTCCTTCATGTTTAAAGGATATTTTTGCTGGATATAATTCTAGGGTAAGAGTGTTTGGGTAATTCTTTTTATCTTTTCCTTCAGCAATTTGAACATACTACACCACTCTCTCCTAGCCCATAATTATTTTCACTTAGAAATCTGCTGCCAAATGTATTAATGCTCCATTGTATGTTATTTGTTCATTTATCTTGCTGCTTTCAGGATTCTTTTTTTTTATATATACTGGAGCTTAAGGAGTTTGATGATTAAATACCTTGAGATAGTCTTTTTTGAGTTACATATGCTTGGTGTTCTATGACCTTGTACTTAAATATTGATAACTTCCTTTAAGTTTGGAAACTTCTCTACTATTATTTCTTAGTAAACCATCCACAGCAGTCTTTTTCTATCTCTTTTTCTGGTAAATAACTCAAAATTGTTCTTTCGAGGCTATTTTCTAGATCTTGTAAGTACACTTCATTTATTTTATTTTATTTTTTAATGTGTATTTTATACAGGCTATCTTCAAGCTCCTACTTTTTCTAATTGATCAATTCTGCTGAGAGACTGATGCATTTTTCAGTTTGTAATTGAATTTTTCAGCTTGAGAATTTCTGCTTGATTTTTCTTTTTCTTATAGAATTCTAAATCTGTTTTCTGTGTTATTATAAAATCCATTGAGCTTCCTTTAAACAATTATTTGGAATTATCTGTGTGAAAGGTCATATATATCTATCATTATGAGACTGATCACTGGTGCCTCACTTAGTTCATTTGGTGAGGTCATATTTTCCTGGATGTTCTTATTGTATGTGAATATTTGCCTGGGCATTGGAACGTTAAACATTTTTTCTGATCTTCACAGTCTGGCTTGTGTGTACTCCTTCTTGAGAGGCTTTTCAGATATTCGCAGGGTATTGAGTGGTGTAGTTTTTTGTCACTGCAGTCATACCTGCACTAGGGGGTGCCCCAAGCCTACCAACACCGTGACTTTTACAGGTTAGTAGAAGTACCATTTTGGTAGCCTTGGGTAAGATCCAGTAGAATCCCCTGTAATATCAGGTAGAGTCTCTTGTTCTCCTCTCTCATTTTCCCCAAACAGAAAGAGTGTCTGTCCCTGCTGGGCCTCCTGGAGCTGAGGGAGGGGTCACACAAGAACCCCTGTGGCCACCACATTAGGGACAGTGCTGAGTTACACCTGAAGTCCGTGTTACAGGATCACTGGGGTGTCAAGTTTTCTGGCCGGAAACATCTGTGGCTGTGGTGCCTTTGCCTGAGTTCTTGTCCTGCGTCCAGGAAGAATGAGATACTCAGACAAGTGAAGGGTGAAGAAGATGAGTTTTATTTAGTGTTAAAACAGTTCAGAGGAGACCCAGAGTGCGCAGTTCCTCTCTGTAGGCAGGTCATCATGTGGAGTGTTCAGTTCTCAGCAGACAGAGTAGCTTTCTCTGTAGGTCTCTGAAGCTCTCAGCAGGGAGGGTAGCTCCTCTCTGCCTGTCTCTGAAGCTCTCAGCAGAGAAGGTAGTGCCTCTGCTGGCAGGTCTTCTCCGTAGCCCTCAGCTGAGAGGGTACTCTTCTCTCTGCAGCTGGTCATCCTTGTAGTTCTCAGCAGAGAGGGTACTTCTCTCTGCAGCTGGTCATCCAGTCACCTCTCTGCCCTCTTCTCCTCTGACCATCCTCTGCTCTGCTCTGGCTGAGCCCAGGGCTTTTATGGACCTCAGAGGGGAGAAAGTGCATGCTGATAGGTCCATTAGTGGCCTTAAACAGGCCCAGAAGAGGAACCATAGCTCCTTACTCCAGGCAGCACAACTGTCAACCTGGCTCCCAGCCTTCAGGCCCCTTCTTGGCCTGAATGTGGGGTCTTATTGGGGACCTGTCCCCTTCCTCCCAGGACTCTGTTTGCATCCCACTGTCATTCGAGGCCCTGGGGCTAGACCCCAACCCTACTCCAAGATCAGAGCAGGTGCTGGAAGTGCAGAGAGACCAGGCAGTGGGAGCAGACACCACTGAACCTGCAGGGATGGAAGCAGGGGGGTCCTTCCTGGGGGTCCCAAGGGTACAGGCTGCAGAGATGCCCCAAGTCTTGAGACTAGGATGGCGGCCACAGCTCCACCCTGGAAGGCAGATGCTGCCTGCTCCTCACCCTCCCTCAAGAGCACACGGTGGCTCGAATCCACAGGTTCCATTTTGGCAGCTGTAGTGGCACAGGAGCTCCCCCTCCAACTCAGAAGGGGCAGGGCTTCCACCAGCTCCATGGAATGTGTAGCTCCAGCCTTGCCTCCCTGTTGCAGCTGGAATGATGGCAGTACCCATCGGCACAGAACTAGGTCTAGCTCAAGGTCAGTAGGACTACTACCTGGCTACCACTAGTCAGCAGGTGGTAAACCTTGCCAGGACTTAGTATTTCTGTTTAGTGCAGCATGTTCTCTCCTAGCCCAGGAAGGGTCTAAAAATGCCTTTCAGAAGCTAAGACCTGAATCAGGGTCTTCAGGAATACACCTAGTGCTCTATTTCACTATGGTTGACCTGGTACCCAACATGGCAAGACAGGGTCCTCTACTCTTTTTTTTCCTTTCCACTGTGGAAGGAGTCTCCTGAAGTAACATTCTCTAGAGTAGGGAGTGGAATGACACAGGTACTCTCTTGGTAACCACAGCTGGTGTTTCACTGGTTTGTGTGCACTCCAAGTTTACTGGCTCTGAGCCCAGTGCAACACCACCAAATTTACCAAAGGACTGAAGTCCTTGTGACCTGGATGCCTGTCAAACGTATTTAGGATTCCAAGATACTTTAGTCAGCCTGTGGCAGAGGTAGCTGACATTTAGATTCTTACTGCTGCAGTGGAGTATCCTCTCTGGCCTGAACTACTTTCAATGCTTTCTCCATGGGCACCAGCAGAATTATTTCCTGTGTTTGCTCTACTGATAAAGGACAGCCCTGAGTTATAATGCAAATTTGCACAATCACTTTGAACTCTCTCCTTCAGACACACAGATTCTGTCTATGTACACTGCCTGGGGATGGAGAAGGGGTGGTGTGGGCAATGCAACACTCTCTTTCCTACCCTCTTCAATGCCTCTTTCCTTTATGTAATATTAAAACTACGTACTGCAATTGCTTACCTGATTTGTGGTTCTTATGAAGGTGCTTTCTTGCATGAATAGTTTTTCAATTTTGTGTCCCCATGGGGGGATGATTGCTGGAGGTTTCTATTCAGTCATTTTACTGCTGCTCCTCAACATGGACCATTCTTCCAGACAGTTGGAAATAGGGTAAACTAAAGTTACAGGAAGAGTCTATGAAGAGTCTACACTGAATTAATTTGTTATGCCAATACTTAAAAGGAAATTTAGAAATATGTTTTATGATCTGGAGGCAAGGAATTCATACAGCACTAGAGATGCCACGCAGTTACAGGATAAAATTATAAAGTTAGAAGTTGACTGTGAGTAGAGATTCTGGAATGAAATAATGTGAGATTAGAAATCTGTGAAATGTTACTCAATAACACCATATTAAAATATTCATAAAGTAATAAAAAAGTGAAATGGCCTAAAACCAAAAATCAAGAGATATTTTGTGGTTAGATACTTAACAAATTCTAGCAATTAAAACATAGACATATTTGATAAAAAGGTAAATACATGATCTACATGTGCTTTACCCTCTGGAGCAGCAAACACAAACACAAAGACTTATACACTTACACATTACACATGTGTACACAAACACATGCATGCACACATGCCTACCTGCATGGATGATGGTAGAAATACATATGTATGGAGTTAGTCTTGACTTAGCAATCAAGGCCATTGTGCAGATAGTCAAAATCAAATTTTTGTTTCTTTTTTCTGTAACTATACTTCTATGTCCATTGAAACTGCAAATTCATAGCAAAAGCAGAAGTGTGCTGAATGGCATAATGAGAGATTTAGTGCCCAAGAAAAATACTGTAAAATGGGAAGGTCTATGTAAAGTGACAACATTTTTCAGGATTCAAAGTTTTATCAAATCCTAATTGGTAACATATTAGAATCCCACAATGGTAGAAGAAAATCTATTCTACATTGAAACTTGTTGGCTATTGAAAGATCAGCAGTGTGAGTCAATATTAGAATTAAGATAAAACAAGTATATAACTGTATTTTCTACAGCTATGTTTCTGAAAGAGTAATTCTACTAGAATCCACTTGTTTAGTTTCCAGTGTGGGAACTGAGAATGAATTTTGTGAGAAAAAGATGTGACTCTTTAGTTACCAGAGACAGACTGCAATATATCACTTATATTTTAAATATTTTTAAACAGTAAAAATGGAACCCTAAGTGAGATGTGCTAATAGTTTTATAGTACAAGAAAGGAGGAAATGTGCTGAATCAAAAGTTAATAATAATTGTGATAATCCAATAACAAAATAGGTGGAAATATTGTATGGCATTTTTTATTTTTTAACAAAATAAAGTACGCATAGAGTGACTAGTAAGAGGCTGAAATGAATAGACCCAAAAAAAATGAGATTAAAAAGAGAGCTAGATAAAAAAGAGAATGCAGAAAAGATGTAAAAATTCAGTAGTAATTGTCCCCAGATCACAATGAAATTAAATAAGAAATCATTATCAGAAAGCTAGCTAGAAATCTCAAACTACTTAATTTTGTTTGGTTTTGTCAGTTAAACAACACAGTTGTGGGAATAAAGAAGAAATTTCAGGTGAAGTTAAAAATATTTTAAACTAAGTAAAGATTAAGATACTACTTAACAAAATTTGTGAGATGCAGTTCAGACAGAGCTCAGTGGGAAATATATAATATTGAATGCATATGATAGAAAAGAGGAATGTTAAAAAATCAATAATCTAAGCCTCCATTTTAAGAGGTGAGAAAAAGAAGAGAAATTAAATTCAATGTGAGCAGAAGACAAGAAATAATAAAAATTAGAACAGAAATCAATGAAATGAAAGCAGGAAATTATTGGAGAAAATTGAAACCAGAAGCTGATTATTTAAAAGGACCAATAAAATTAATAAGCCTCCAGCCAGGGTAACTAAGAAAAGAAGACAGAAAACTCAAATTGTTAATATCAGAACCAAAAGAAGGAGCATCACTACAAATCTCATGAACATTATATGGATAATAAGGAATTATGAATTATGTGAAAGACACAAGCTGCCAATACTTACACAACAGGAATAAATATTCTAAACAGGTATATATCTATTAATGAAGTAAATCCATGTTTAATAACCTTGAAAATGAAAATCACCAGGCCCTTATGGGTTCACTGGCCAACTCCACCAAGTGTTTAAAGAGAAATTATACTAATTCTCTACAATGTCTTTCAAAAGATAGAAGGAGAAGGACTACTTCCTAACTCATTTTATGACTCAACATTCTATTAATACCCAAAACTGACTAAGACATTACCAGAAAAGAAAATTACAGAACAATATCTTGCATGAACATAGTTGCAAAATCCTCAACAAAATTCTAGCGGAGACAATTCAACAATTTATAAAAAGAATCATACATCATGACTTAAGCACGGTTTATTCTGGGTATGGAAGGCTGTCTCAACATTTGAAAGTCAATTAGTGCAATCTATTAAATCAACAGAGTGAAGGAGACAAATCACATAGTCATATCAGTAGATGCAGAAAAAGCACATAGCAATGCTCACTCATGATTTAAAAAAAAAAAAAAAACTTAGAAAATTTGAAATCAAGTGAACTGTCTCAATTTGATATGATAATCTACAAAGAAACCCTACAGCTAACATCAAATCTAATAAGAAAGAAGTCAAGGATGTTCTTGCTTACCACTCCTTTTCAATACCTTTCAGGAAGGCCTAGCTAATGCAATATAACAAGAAAAGGTAATAAACGGCATATGGAAAGATAGGAGAGAAATAAGACGATCATTATATGCAGATGATGTAATTTTCTATGTACAAAATGCAAAAGAACTGACCAACAAGCTTCAGGAACTGATTGATTACAGCAAAAATACAGAATAGAAAGTTAGTATGTAAAAGTCAATTCTTTTTATATTCCCAGCAATGAAATAGTAGAATTTGAAATTGAAATTACACCATCATTGTGTTAGTCCATTTTTGTGTTCCTATAAAGGAATACCTGAGATTGAGTAATTTATAAGAAAAAGATGTTTGATTGGCACATAGTTCTGCAGGGTGTGCAGGAAGCATGGCACCAGCATCTGTTCAGCTTCTGATGACGAGTTAGGAAGCTTACAACCGTGGCAGAAAGCAAAGGGAGAGCCAGTGTCACATGGTGAGAGCAGAAGCAAGAGTAAGGAAGTGAGAGAGATGGAAGACATGCCATACTCTTTCAGACAACAGGATCTTATGTGAACAAAGCAAGAACTCACACATTACCGTGAGGATGGCATCAATACAGCCATGAGAGATCTGCCCCTGTGACCCACATACTTCCCACTAGGGCCTAGCTCCAACACTGGGGATTACATTTCAACATAAGATTTAGAGAAGACCGATATCTAAACTGTATCAACCATTTATAAAATAGAGAAAAGAAAAGTACATAACTCATAATAGCGCAAAAATGAATATTACTTTTTCTTTGAAAATGTTTTGCCGTGTCTTTATATGTTAAATTATTCTTTATAAAATTTTACATGTAAACCTCTAATATAATTAAAAATGAAGTTTATATATTCTAAATTAATAGAATTTAAAAGCAAATTAAATATAGTTACAAAGAAAAGAACATTAACAAATTGAAACTCTATGTAATTATGATAAAGAGAGACTATAATTAAATGGACATAATTAGGAATAAACATCTCTGTTATAACAACACATACATGTAAGTTAAACATCAATATTTAGTGTTGGTAACATAAGAGGAATAGAAGTGGTGATTTTAGTTATGCTACTGCAACACCTCACAAGATCCCCAAAACCTTCAGGCTATTATTTTTTAAATGATCATTTATGAGATTGCCTTATCTACTTATAATATTTTAATGGGCATCCAATCCTTAGATTTGAATCCTGACTGCCATATTTTGACCAAATACATCTCTTGATTTCACACTCCATCTCACTCCTCAATCATAGGTGATTGGGCCATTTGGTCATTTAAACACCTGACCAAAATAAATTAATCATGCTTTCTCTGTTGGAAATATTGAATTGATCTAAATGAGTTCTAGTTTTCTTTGGATCAGAATGGAAGACATATAAGCTTGGTTAACATAGAATGCTACTTTCTTTTCAGTGTGCATTGAGAGCAGAAAAATTTGATGTGAAAAGAATAAAATAAAAGTCCATACGTTTTCATAGGAGAAGTTTTTAAATTCCTTGTGAATTTCTAAATTCTTGTGTTATTCCCTTCCTAAGGCTTGTCTGCAACACCTGCCATTATGTTCACAGTTAATTTATATAAATATATGTGTAATAAATATACAGAGCACTACATGTCAACCGATGTAAAGGTGTAGTGTTAAAATAGTCAACAATACAATAAATGCCTTGCCTCTGCTCTCATGAAGATTGCTGTGTAATGAGGCAGACAAGTATTAATCAAGCAAATAGTTACACAGTGTAATTTTAGGTAGTAATAAGAGATGGGAAGGCAAATAAAGGGAAGTTTGAGAAGAGTGTGGTGGTTGTAGGAAGACTATTTTAGATGGTTTTTGAGGAAGTGATATTTGTGCAGAGATCTGGATACTGTGATAAAGCAAGTCATAAAAGCTGGAGGAAAACATTCAGACTGGAAGTGGTTTATATAGTGAAAGAGGGGGAGGAAGATAGAGAAAACGAGGTAATTGAAAGAGCATTAAATACAGCATTCCACTTTAATATAAACTTTAACAACAAGTAATGCATTAATATATCAGCATTACAAAATATGCATGCAATGATAACATTAAAATACAAATATTGGATTCTATCTGTGGTGGCAATGTTACCAGAGTGGGGTCACAATCCAGAGCACATGGGAGGGTCCTTGGATCTTGCACAAGAAAGAATTGGAGCAAGTACACAGAGTGAAAGCAAGTTTATTAAGAAAGTAAAGAAATAAGGAATGGCTAATCTACAGGCAAAGCAGCAGCAAGGGATGCTCCACTAAGCATATTATTGTTAGTTCTTGATTATATGCTAAACAAGGGGTAGATTATCCATAAATTTCCTGGAAAGGGGTCGGTAATTCCTGGAACTAAGGGTTCCTCCACTTTTCAGACCATATAGAGTAACTTCCCGATGTTACCATAGCATCTGCAAACTGTCATGGCACTGGTGGGAATGTCTTTTGCATGCTAATGTATTATAATTAGTGTATAATAAGCAGTGAGAGCCACCAGGGGTCACTTTCCATGCCAGCTTGGTTTTGGTGGGTTTTGGCCAGCTTTTTTACTGAAATATCAGCCAAGTCTTTGCGACCTCTATCTTTTGCCAACCTCCTATCTCATAGAATGCATAGCCTCCTGGGAATACAGCACAGTAGGTCTCAGTCTTATTTTACCCAGCCCCTATCTAAGATGGAGTCCCTCTACTTCAAACACCTCTGACAGAAAGAAAGAAATTAAATCTAGAAAAATGTATATTATACTTCAATATTAACTGCAGAGTTGGTTCCTGTGTGCTTTTGAATTTTTCTTTTTAACTTTTTTTATATGTTTAAAAGCAATCATTAAAAATATCCTAGACTAAGAATATGTTTAATGTGTTTGACAGTAGTGAGAAGGCCAGTGTAAATAAAAAAGTGTAAGCAAGTTGGCAAGTAGTCAAAGATAAGGCATAAGAGATAAACAAAGACCAGTCCAAGCACCCTTTAATCCCTTTTGAAAGATGCAGGAGGAAGGTAAGGAGGAAGGGGGCCCTGGAGAATCTGCCACTGACCAGTGCACTGGTAGAACATGGTAGAGTCACAGAAAGTTTGGACTTTGGTGCCCTTTGCAGAGGGGAGGAGCTAGCCTCTTCAGTTCCTGTGTGGTGGCCTGGTGTTCAATCTGCTAGTTGGAGGCCTGTCAGCAGGAATCCCTCTCACTTTGCTGAGAGTGTTGTTTTTTCCATTATCATTTTTATTTTTTCCATTATGCTCAACAAATTTCATTCCGCTCACCCTTCAGTGTGTCTGTGTGCCTAACTTTTATGGTCGTGTGACAAGAACCGGGTTTTAGTGGAACTACGGAGCAAAGATCTGCATCACATTCAGCTAAGGAATTTGGCTATAATTTAACTGAGGTGGGAAGACATTGCTTTTAAGCATTGAGAGAAAAGATCTAAAGTATGCTTTTACAATCTGAGAGAAATTGAAGCAACACAGTAAACAGTAGTCATACTCAAATGGGTCCCAGTCCATGAACTTTTTTACTGCTCCATAATTAGCACATAAATGGAGAATAAACATTTGGGAACCTGTATAACTTTTACATAGTCGCAAGCTAGAAGCATGATAATTTTTTTAAATGAATTCACTGTATTTTGAGATAGAGATAGTGTGTGATAAAATGAGAACGAACAAAGTTAGTTGTATACCACAAAGCATTTGAGAAGCACCGTTTGAGAATGCAAGTATGGAAACAGGGTTATCAGCATATATGTAAATAGTCCCAACATTGGTAATATAGGAATATTGAAAACAAAGCCAGCAGAACTTGCCGAAGGATAGTTATAATGTCATAAATAGACTTTACATCTTTACAAAAATACTGTTTGCATTAACTATTTGGATAGATTTAGCTTTCTCCACTTGAACTACAAAAGTTGTGACAAATACAGTTCATAGTTTATAAATATTAATATAAAAACTTAGAATTGATGAATCATTTCTCGAGAAAACCCAATTAGTGTATAGTAGTGCTATAATTTAAACTCATCTATTTTAAACAGTATGCAGACTTTTGTGCTGTCTTTTTAAATCATTTTTTTGTTTAAAAATCTTAACACATTATCAGAAAGCAAATGATTTTCACTTTACACCTAATATTATGTTGAATAATATTTATTTCCTCATATTGCATTTTTCAGAAAAAAAACCTAGAGACGAAATGCATAATTTAATGTCCAGTTAGTTTTTCTAATTTTCTAGCTTTTGTTTTATTTTGTTTTTAAGCAAGCTTTATCCATAATTAATATCAAAGTTATATTGCTTCATAAAAGAAGGTTGAAAAATATATTTATTTTTCTAGCTTCTGGAGCATTTTAAATTGATTTGACAATATTTAATCTTTGAAACTTTAGTAACCTTCTCTTAATAAATAAGTGTATTTTTATTGTTTTCAGAGTACCACTTTAATACCTTTTCCTATTTTTCCTTTGGAAATCAGTTTGTTTAATTTGTTTCATTGGTGCAGTTCTACTAAAAATGATTTCTTCCAGAAAACAGTTTTATCTAAATTTGCAAATACATTGCAAATTGTCTTATACTCTATATTTCCTATGTTTGATGGCTATTTTTAACTTTTAAATAATCATTTTGTGTACTTGTCTCTGTACTTCTACTTCAGTCTCCTGTAATTCCTGCCTTATGCAATATGTCAGTTTCTCTTTTGTGCATGTACGATGGAATTCAGCACAAGATAAACAGACATTCTGCAGCCTTTTAAAGCATACATGAAACATTGTTTTTACTGATGTAAGGTAAAAAAGAATAAAGAATGTCTCACTAAGTCTGATATGGTTTGGCTGTGTCTCCACCCAAATTTAAACTTGAATTGTATCTCCCAGAATTCCCGCACGTTGTGGGAGAGACCCAGGGGGAGGTAATTGAATCATGGCGGACAGTCTTTCCCATGCTATTCTCATGATAGTAAATAAGTCTCATGAGATCCGATGGGTTTATCAGGGGTTTCTGCTTTTGATTCTTTCTTATTCTTCTTCTGCCTGCTGCCATGTAAAAGTAGACTATTTACAAAAGTGCCTTTTGCCTCCCGCCTTAAATCTGAGGCCTCTCCAGCCCTGTGGAAATATAAGTCCAATTAAACCCCTTTTTCTTCCCAGTCTCCAGTATGTCTTTATCAGCAACGTGACAACAGACTAATTCAGTAAATTGGTACCAGAAAAGTGGGGTATTTTTGAAAAGCTACCTCCAAATGTGGAAGCGACTTTGGAACTGGGTAACAGGCAGAGGCTGGAACGTTTTGGGGGGGTCAGCAGAAGACAGGAAAATGTGGGAAAGTTTGAAATTTCCCAGAGATTTGTTGAATGGCTTTACCCAAAATGCTGAAAGCCATATTCCAGGCTGAAATGGTCTCAGATGAAGATGAGGAACTTGTTGAGAACTGGAGTAAAGGCGACTCTTGTAATGTTTTAGCAAAGAGACGGGCAGCATTTTGCCCCTGCCCTAGAGATTTGTGGAACTTTGAACTGAGAAAGATGATTTAGGATATCTGGCTGAGGAAATTTCTAAGCAGCAAAGCATTCAAGAAGTGACTTGGGTACTGGTAAAGGCATTCAGTTTTATAAGGGAAGCAGATCATAAAAGTTTGGAAAATTTGCAACCTGACTATGCATTAGAAAATAAAAACCCATT
Source organism: Chlorocebus sabaeus (assembly GCF_047675955.1). NCBI lineage: Eukaryota > Metazoa > Chordata > Mammalia > Primates > Cercopithecidae > Chlorocebus > Chlorocebus sabaeus. The sequence goes on along the minus strand of NC_132927.1, from coordinate 19,054,067 downwards.
TTCTGGGGAGAAATTCAAGCTGGCTGCAGAAATTTGCATAAGTAGCAAGAAGCCTAAACTTAATCCCCAAGACCATGGGGAAAATGTCTCCAGGGCATGTCAGAAACCTTCCTGGCAGCCCCTTTCATCACAGGTGAAGAGGCCCAATACAAAAAAAGTGGTTTTGTGGAGTGGGCTCAGGGTCCCGGTACTGCGTGCAGCCTAGGGATTGGGTTCCCTGTGTCCCAGATGATCCAACCATGGCTGAAAGGAGCCAACCTAAAGCTCAGGCTGTGGCTTCAGAGGGTGGAAACCCCTAACCTTGGCAGCCTACTTGAAGAAAGGGGAACCCTCACATGCTGGTGGGAATGTAAATTATTAGAACCACTATGGATAACACTATGGAGGTTCCTAAAATATTTAAAATATAACTACCATTTAGCTGACAATTCCACTGCTGAGGATATATTCAAAATTTAAAAATATATATCAAAGAGATATTTGCACTCCCATATTTATTGCAGCACTATTCACTATAATCAATATATGGAATCAATCTAAGTGTCTATAAACTGGTGAATGGATAAGGAAAATGTTGTACACAAATGCAATGTAATATTGTTTATCTATAATATAAAAAATAATTGAAATCTTGTCATTTGCAACAATATAGATAGAACCGAAGAACATTTTGTTAAGTGAAATAAGCTAAGCACAGAAAGACAAATATATTTTCACTCATAGGTGAGGGCTACAAAGATGAATCTCATGAAAGTAAAGTGTAGAATGATGGCTACCAGGGGCTGGGAAGGGTAGTTGGAATGCAGGTATAAAGAGGGATTGGTTAGTGGGGATAACAATAGAGTTGGATAGAAGGAATGGGATACTGTGTTTGGTAGCACAATAGGGTGACTATAATTAACAATAATTTACTGTACATTTTTAAATAACTAGAAGAGTGGAATTGGAATATTCCAAACACACACACAAAAAAGTTTCAGGTGATGAATATTCCAATTACCTTAATTTGATTATTGCCTATTGTATGCTAGTTTTGTAATATCACATAAGCCCTATAGCTATGTATAACTATGTATCCATAAAAATCAAAAGTTAAAAATCACTTTTGGGTCTATTTGGAGTGGAAATACATTTCTTATTATCCTGCTAAATTCAGCTAAAAGCCTTGAATATTTCATATAAAACAAACACAGAAGATTGAAAAGCAGGGAGGAAGGCAGACTATCAAAGTCCTCAGGACCCAGCAAACAACACAGAAGTGAGCTCCCTGGGTTTTATTTCTAGGATGAGTTAATGCCTCGTTGTGGTTTTGATTGGCATTTCTCTGATGATTAGTGAATCTCAACATTTTTTAATATACCTTTTGGCCATATGTATGTGTTTTTTGGAGAAATGTCTATTCAGGTCTTTTGCCCATTTTTTATCAGATTATCTGTTTTTTTGCTATTGTGTTGTTTGAGCTTCTTATATTTTCTGGTTATTAATCTCTTGTCAGTTGAATAGTTTAAAAATACTTGATTTCATTCTGTAGACTGTCTCTTCACTTTGTGGATTGTGTTCTTTGCTGCATAGAGATTTGTAGCTTGATATGATCCCATTTGTCTATTTTTGCATTGGTTGACTATGTTCTTGAGGTAAGATGTCATTTGCTCATATGTTAGAAATACATACCAAGCAATGTATTTTTGCATAGTAAATATATATATATGTGTGTGTGTATATATATGTTTATACACAAACACATAGAGTAAAAGGATACATGTTATTAATAATATGGTAGGTTACCTCTGTGAAGAAAATAGGGACTGCATAGAATTGGAGAGGGAAAAATGTATTCCTTTTATATTTAAAGTACTATTTGTTTTACATATACAATAAAACAGGGAGTAAAGTGTATTATTCATATTTTAACTTTTTACTGATGACATACAGAATCTATCATAATAAAGTAAAAGAAAATGTATGTAGTACAGAAATGAAGCATTTAAGGCTGAATAATAAATAGAAAAAACATAAGAACGTACAAAAGTTGCTAAAAAAATTGGTTGAAAAGTAAAATGTAGATAGGTTACAGGCTGGAAATAATTGAACATAGAAAAATCAGAAAAACTTTGTATTTATTTTTTGTTGGGTGTTTATTTTATGAGGAAAGTGTTTATGTCATGAAAGTGAAAAAATAAAGCCCCATTCAGAAGAAAATATTTTTTTCTAAAGATTTACCACTGTGGAACCTCCTCACCTGTGCCAGGGGTAACACATCAATCTCGGTAACAAATTTAAAATGGCAGGGTGCAATACATTCAAACATAAAATCTACCCTTTGCTCACCACTCTACCCATGGCTCCTAATTCATTCCTGATGCTGTAGAGAAAAGTCATGCGTAAGAGCTCTTACACCAGCTGTATTTCTCATGCAAACTTTGTACATGGGAAAGTTGAAATTAATTCAATAATAAATTGAACCATTGCCTCAGTCTTTTTAAAAGAGCTGAATTCATCAATGCTCACACTTCATTTATGAAGGGCATTAAAATTTCTGCATATTTCTGTTGCATAATTGTTGTTAATTAATATAAACACACATATTTCATGGCAGAAGACCTTCACATTTTTCTCTGCTGAAGAATTTCGTTATTTTAATGGATTTTAATATCTTAGGTGAATAAATATTTTTAAAAGCTTAAGACAGGGCTTTGTAATTATGCATAGCCACCTGCTCTGAGTCATATATTTAGTTTAGAATGCTAAGCCCACAGATTTACAGTTTTTTTCCATTTGGACTCTAAATTCTGGCCTGATTCTGTCACATAATTTCTAAGTAGTTTTGTACACAGAACAGTCTGAATCACAGTCCAAATCACTAAGAGCAAGTCAGTAGCTAAGGTGGAAGCTATTGTCTCCAAGTCAGAAGGGTTGTTATATGCTATTTTTATGTCACAGCTTGTCCAGTGGCTGAGTCTATCTGATAGTGTGCTAAAAGTGAAGTGGATAAATATATTCTATTTGTAATGTAATGGCCTTCATTTGAATTATTTTATTTTCAGTACTGTACTAAGCTGTAATTATTCTATTTCGCTGGAAAAATACAGAAATTAAGCTTGAGACAAACATGAACAAAGAAATAAATTAAATTTTACTGCTTTGTCTTAAAATACTAATAAATCCTGAAATTTATTTCTTTCCGGAATAGACAAATAACAAGAGAATATACCTTGAAACAAAATGTATGCAGAAAATATAAGAGCAGAATGTGGATACGTGTCAATATTTCATTTTAAAATTCTCTGATTTTACATAGAAAAATAAATTGTACCTTCTCATACAGATGAATGCACCCTAAAATTGCTTTAATTTAGTTTAAAATTGAAATTGTTTTCTTTCTTGTCAGCATTTTAAGGAAATCATTGAAGCCAAGATATCACAGTCAAGACGATCTTTCCATTTCAATCTGCTGAAGCTTGATGCTCATATTTTAATTTTATCTTCGCTATTATTTCAAAAATAAGTCATTTTTTAACTGAAAAATAAGTAAGGTAAAATAAGGTAATGATTTCTCTTAGTAAACTGACAAAAAATTAAAAAAATAAAATAAAATAAAAACCAGAAGCAAAATAGGTAAGATTCCAATTAGTTCTATAAGGTGAACCATCCCGCTTTTTGTCAATATAGTCAATCTGATCTCAAAAAGCAGCATACAAGCAAGTTTCTAGTTTAGTACCACAAGGATAACCAAAATATTTCATGTTAATGCACTCTATGTTAAATCTTAATGCCATCTGTAACTTTTTCAAGAGTAAGAATGTCACTGTTATTTGTTCTCAGTCAGCTCCCACCAGCTATGCAGCATTATCTGTGAGTGATTCTTATATGCGTTGTCCAGGATATTGTAGTTAGATGTAGCCCTGTGGCAAGGAGGTAATCATATTGATTTTTCAGTACTGCAGCAAATACTCTTGTGTCCAACTGCTAAGCTTTGGCAAAAAAATAAATAAAACCACAACTATCAGATCTGCTGTTGAAGCAAGATTCCAAGGGCCTCCAAATCATCTGCTGCAAGGTCATTCCAGAAATTATTGCCCTCATAACCAGGATGCATTGGATAATACTTGCAGCTTTCCAGGCTTCCCACTGGTTGGTTATTCTGGGCTACTTTCTTCATGACTATTTTTATAGGTGTCAACACAAAATATTAGAGAGCAAGTTGTTTTATAAATCGAGATATAAGCAGTATGTTTGCTATTCTTTGAGCACTAGGAAAATAGAGATAATAAGAAAATTGTTTGTTTTAGTTCTCCTAAAATAACTGACAAAATGTTTGAAAAACATTCAATAAAATATAACATGAAAAGAAGAGTTTTTCACAATGCTTTAAGGAAGTCTTGCTTTAATGTAGTCAGTGAAGAAGTTTTTCATCTGTTGATTCTAAATATTTCATTTTGCTTTGCTTCTTTTGGATAAGTTATGTATTGTTTAGAAATAGAGATAAAAATAGATAATTTCCCTCTACCTGGAAATTATAGAATATGTTAGCAATTATTGTGTTTTTGGAATTTAGTTATTATTACTTGACAATAAATAGGTTTTTTGTTTTGTTTTGTTTTGCTTTTGTTGTTGTTTTTTGTTTGTTTGTTTGTTTTTGAGATGGCGTCTTGCTCTGCCTCCCAGGCTGGAGTGCAGCTGCACAATTTCAGCTCACAGCAACCTTCACTTCCTGGGTTCAAGCAATTCTCCTGCTTCAGCCTCCTGAGTAGCTGGAACTACAAGCACCTGCCGCCATGCCTGGCTAATTTGTTGTATTTTTAGTAGAAATGAAGTTTTACGATGTTGGCCAGACAGGTCCCGAACTCCTGACCTCAAGTAATCCACCCGCCTCGGCCTCCCAAAGTGCAAGGATTACAAGCGTGAGCCATCACACCCGGCCACGATAAACAGTTTTTAATAAAATAATATCAATCATTGTTTGGGCCATAAATAGCAACATAACATTATCTCAACTTTAAGTCCCTTGAAGTTATATTCGTTAATTCAATCATTTATCAATTCATTTTTTTAGCTCAAAATATACATACCGAGTGTACAGGATTCTGTGTTCACTCAAGGAGCATTATATGTGGGAAGAAACATGGACATGTTAAGAAATAGTACATTATCAAGTCAAACTGCAAAACCAAGATATGTTATGATAAAGACAAATCATGCCACTCCTCTGTTTAACACATTCTAGTGATGATCTGGTGCCCTTAAAGTCCACTTTCCAAGTTAGGTTCCACATGGTCCCACACAGCCGAGGCTCTGTTTACCTCTCTTGTTAGTCCCCAGAATCCAGCCACATGGACATTCCTTGTCCTCCACCTCCTCCTCATACTGTTCCTCTTTCTCATCCTCTTCTCCTTCTTTCTTCTCCTCCTTTTTCGCTTTCTTCTTCTCCTCCTTTTATTTCTCCTTCTTCTTTAATCAATCATGACTCTTTTATTCCTCAGTGATACATATCATGTGCATCTTTACCCAGATGGATGGTGCTTTTTCTGAATCTTCTATCGTTAGTAATCAGATGAAATGTCATCTCCCAAGGAAATTATGTTGACTATAACCTTGCACTCTCCACTATTATCATATTACCTCTTTTAATTTCTTGTACAACAGTTAAAACTCTATGAGATAATTCTATTTATCTATCTTTCAATAAAATATCTAAATATTTTCTATCTATCATCTATCTCAATAAAACTGTCAAATATTGTCTGTCCATCTACTGGTATGTTAATCCCATAGGATCACCTACCTTATCTAGAATGTCCATGACATTATCACTGGTTCTAGCAACAGTGCTCACATCATAGTAGCTGATTAATGAATATTTATTAAAGTAATGAATATGTGACATTAAACAACAATGCTTTATATGCCCAACAGCAGTTATAATACTTCTTAATTATATTTACTTAATAGATGTTAAGTAAATTATTGAAATCTACTTTTATAGTATACATGAAAAATTTGCCACGCTTTCAGGTTTCATAAAACTTTAACAGACAGATAATAGATAAGCAGACATGACAGGAAGATGAAATAACATATATGGAAATACAGAGTCATTAATGATTTATATAACTTGCAACTCTATGTAATTTATATAGCTGAAACATATAGTGAAGTTTTGGAGTAAAACAATCTTGGATAATGAACTATGGTGTAAGAGAAAGAGGAAACATGAACATAGAAGTTCTAATATATAATTAAGGTAAATTCGAATTTTATCTGTTGGTTAACAGGGATTCATAATCAAGTAAAAGGGAAGAATGATCAGGAATTGTTATCTGTATATTTATTGATTGATTAATTTACTTTTGGCCAAGGAAGAGGCTGGAAAGATTATTCTCCTGGCACTACGGAGGAAATGAGACCAAAAGCAGAAAGGCCAATTAGAAGTCCACCATAATAGTCAAAGAAAAAAATAGTTAGAATCTGAACTAAGGCATTGTCAGAGAGGAGACTTGAATTTGAGATATATTTTTGATATAATATTAACAGGATTTAGACAACCTATTATAAGCAACATAGAAAAATTGAAGACAAAGCCCATAAATTGTTGCCAGGTATATTATGTTATAAATGAAAAGAATACACTTATAAAATAAAGAATGATAAATTTAATCTTGATATCTTTGAGTTTGAAGACCTGTTGTTAAGTCAAAATGAGTGTATCCAGGTATCAGTAGGTACTGAACATATTAGAAAACAATTTTCATGGCAAAAGGGCTGAGGTCTTCTTTGAGTCAATGTTGTTATCCCAGTATCCTATATAGCTTTTGGGACATACCATGGGATCAAGAAGTATTTGTTGTGTGTAGGTAAGTGATAGTAGAGTTTACAGGGATAAATGAGATCACCTCAGTCGATTATATAGAGTGAAAAGGGAAGAACCTTGGAAAATGTTATAATCTGAATTAAAGCACACCGATGTCCCCTAATATTGGCAATGATTGATCAAATATTTGCCAAAAATAAAGAAAAATAATTTCACTAAGTTACTATGCAAACTTGCTTTTTCACTGTAACATTTTTAGGAAGATATTCTGATAAAATTTAATTTACAAAATTAATAATACTAGTGAATATAGTCAAATGCCATTATACAATATATGTCATTATTCAATTTTATGCAGAAACTTAAGAACATGGTTAAATATCCCTTAGTTTTGATTATTTCTGGATTTGATATAGACAAAATTACATTCTAATGAGATACTCTAGACATACCATGTGGAACCATAACACATAGCTAACAAAGAGATTGCTAATGACCTTTGTTGCCTACATCTTGGAATGGGATTATTCCCCAAATGATGAGAATGACACTTTAGAGGATCTATCCCCAGACATTTCCAATGACTCAAAACATGAGCAGAATTAACTATAGTAGAAGTCTCTAAAAGAATACATATAATAAAAACTTATGAAAGTAATGCATATATAATATTTATACTATTTAAACTTGATGTTGTGAAAAATGGAAGGTTTTCCTTGGAACATTTTGTTTCACTTCCCTGTCCTATATTTACAAATCTAATACTAAGGGGTAGTAGGGTTTTCTTTTTTTTTTTTTTAATGCAAGTCTTCTGAAGAAATGTCAATGAGAAAAATTATAGCTTTCTTCCCTAGTCAGAAAAGAACTTTGCAAATAAAAAGCTGCAAAGTAAATTTTATTTGTTGACCTTACGTTGTATTTTTCTTGTCTCACAGAAACTCACAAACTAAGAGTTGCCAACAAAGAACTTGAGGTGAGTAACAAAATTCCAGACTTTCTTAACAACCCCCAAATATACCTCCTAAACCCATTATGTATAATGAGCAGTTGTTGGAAACTCATGATTTATTGCTTCAATTGTTATTAATTTAGCAACAGTAGCCTAATAGCCATCTATTCTCTCCTTAAACATTGTTATATTGCAGTAGAATGAAGAATAGCTTGAATAGTCTTTACAAGTAGAAAGATTGGACCTCAAAACCTGTGTCTTTTGGAAGAAGATGGGGAAGGAGCCACTGTTGATTTAAATGACACCAGTAACAACTACAAAGGTAGAATGATGAATGCATTCGGTCTGATATAAACAGAAGGAATGAACATACTCTAATGTAAACGATTCTACTGCTGGATATACTTTACCAAAATGAGTGCTTATGTAATCCAGAAGCATGTACAAAAAAGATTATGGGAAAAACTGTTCAGTGATAGAATGGTTGGTTAACCTCTTGTATAATCAATGGAATACTATACAGCAATAAACACGAGTGAATGAAAGAATTACATACAATGATATTTCATAGCATAAATTTTTTAAAAGGCAGACATGCAAAAAATATATATCATGTAATACCATTTATATAAAATGTTTAAAAAGAGAAAAGAAGATTTCTCTTTAGGGAATAAATAATTGGATGTTTCCTAAAATTTAAAAGTTCCCTAAAATGTAAAGCAAAATGGTTTTCTTTTTTTTTGAGATGGAGTCTCGCCTTGTAGCTCATGCTGGAGTGCAGTGGCGCGATCTCGGTTCGCTGCAAACTCCGCCTCCCAGGTTCAAGTGATTCTCCTTTATCAGCCTCCCAAGAAGCTGGGATTACAGGTTCCCGCCACTACACCCAGCTAATTTTGGATTTTTAGTAGAGGCGGGGTTATGCCGTATTGACCAGGCTGGTCTCAAAACTCATGACCTCAACTGATGCACCTGCCTCAGCCTCCCAAAGTGCTGGATTACAGGGGTGAGCCGCCACCATGCCTGCCGCTTTTAAAAGGGTTTTCAATTAAATGTAACTCCCTCATTAGGAGAAACGAGTGATTACGAAGAGTCACACTGAGGAAGGGGAGCTCTGGGGTGCTAACAATATTCTATTCATTGATTTTAGTGGTAGTTATACAGTTGAATGTTTTGTTAAAAATACATTTATGACTGTATGTACTCTTTAACATGTGATTTATTCTTCAAATGAAGATGGTTACTAAGAACAAGAAGGAAGAAAGGCCTGATAAGAAATAAGAAAAATAAACAACTTAAAATTGGTATTTAAGAGAGAAAGAAAATAAGTTCAAGGAAGATTAGTCTCAAATATGATGAAGAGGAACTGAAAATGATCTGGAAGTGTTCTCCATCTGTGGGTAGTTTTGCCTTGCCAGGTTCTGCTCAGTTTATTTCTTTTCACATAAGTTAGTTATCTAAAAATATAATGCATGCTACAACTATCAGGATGCTAAATGTAGAGTCCTTGTAAGACACATGGCTGGCAAATGTAAAATAAAGTAGTTACTTGCATAAAATTGGTGAGAAGTTAAAGAACTATAATATGAAGGAAAAGAAAACTAATCAGAGAGAAAATTGCATGTAAAAATTAACAGTAAAGTTGAGTCTAAACTAATTAATAAAAATTAAGAAAGTAATTACAATGCCTTTAATTGACAATGTTTAAATATTTATAAGAAATTTCTAAGAATCTAATCCTTCTCAAATTCCATGATACATTTTTTTTTTGCAAATATAGATTATAAATGTTATAAATGCCACATGGTTGACACTATCTTTATACCTGAATAGAGAGCAAAAAATATTGTAGGCTTATATTTTATCAGGTTTTTGTATTTTTTGTTATGAGAAAAATTATTTCTAGATGTCTTAGTGTTCATATGTATTTTCTGTTGTATGAGATAAGTTATCAGAATGATTCCTAGAATGACTCTGAATAATGTGATCATGTAAACCAGCAGTCCCCAACATTTTTAGCACCAGGGAGCCATTTCATGGAAGTCAATTTTTCCACAGACTGGTGGGGGATAGTTGTGGGATGAAACTGTTCCACTTCAGATTATCAGCATTGTTTACTATCATTTCCCTACTGTACTACTGAATACTAGAACGTACTCCTTCTATCTAACTGACTCCTTAGTAATTGTTGTTTTAGAAGTGCTTAAGATTCATTTCTGACATGATTTGAATGTATTTTCCCCTCCAAATCTCATGTTGAAATGTGATCCCCAGTGTTGGAGGTAGGGCCTGTTTGGGTAAGTTTGGGTCATAGGAGCAGATCCCTCATATATGGCTTGGTGACCTCCCTATGATAATTAGTGAGTTCTGGCTCTGTTAGTTCACATGAGATCTGGTTGTTCAGAAAGTCTGGGACCCCACACCCCCTGCCTTCTCTCTCACTATGTGATATGTTGGCTTCCTGTCGCCTTCCACCATGATTGTAAGCTTTGTGTGCCCTCACCGGAAGCAGACACTGTCATGATGCCTCTTGTACAGACTGCAGAATATGAGCCAAATAAACCTCTTTTCTTTATAAATTACCCTATCTCAGATATTCATTTATAGCAATGCAGAACACAGAAAATTGGTACCAAAGAGTAGGGCGTTGCTATAAATATACCTGAAGATGAGGGACCGGCTTTGGAGCTGGGTAAAAGGCAGAGGCAAGGAGAGTTTGAAGGACTCAAAAGAGTCAATCATTAGACTCAAAAACAGTTCTTAGAGAATTGTTAAGCGGTTGTGACCAAAGTGCTGACAGAAATATGAACAGTAAAGGAGAGGCCAATGAGGTCTCAGATGAAAATTTGGAATTTACTGGGAATTGTAGTAAATATCACCCTTTTCACACCCTACCAAGCAGCACGAATGCATTATGTCCATGTCCTAGGGATCTGTGGAAGGTTGAACTTAGGAATGATGACTTAGGGAATCTGGTGGAAGAGATATCTAAATAGCACATCATTCAAGATGTGGTCTTTCTGCTTCCAATGATCTATGATCTGATACAACAGCAAAGGAATAATGTAAGTTGAAATTTATCATTAAAAGAGAAGCAAAGTTTTAAAGTTTATAAAATTAACAACCTGGCCATGTGGTGGAGAAGAAAAGAGCATTTTCCAAAAAGAGATAAAAGCAGGCTGTGGAACAGCCACTTACTAGAGATATGTGCATGACTAAAAGGAAGCCAAGTATTAACAGTCAAGACAACGGGGAAAAAGCCCTGAAAGGCATTTCAGACATTTTTGAGGAAGCCTCTCCCATCCCAGGTTCAGAGGGCTAGGAGGAATAAATGATTCTGGGCACCAGACCTGAGGCCTTGCTGCCCTGTGCAGCTTCAGGACAGGACACTTCTCCCAGAAGCCTGACAGCTCTGGCTTCAGTCACAACTCAAAGAGTTCCAGGTACAGCTCAGGTCACTGCTGCAGAGGGCACTAGGCATAGCATTGGAAGCTTCCTTGTGTGTTTTGTCTGAAGGTGTGCAGAATGCAAGAGTGAAAGGAGACTTGGCCTCCACCAAGATTTCAGTGGATGTACCAGAAAGCTGGGTGCCTAAGCAGAAGCCTGCCACAGGGATGGAGCCACTGCAGAGAACCTCTATTAGAGCAGTGCTAAGGGGAAATATGGAGTTGAAGCACTCACACAGAGTCCCCAGTGGGGCACTGCCTAGTGAATCTGTCGGAACAAATCCTCTGCCCTCCAGACCCCAGAATGGTAGAGACACCTGCAGCTTGCACCCTGAGCCTAGAAATGCCACAAGCATTGGACTGTAAGCCATGAGAGCAACTGTAGATGCTGCACACTGCAAAGTCACAGAGGGTAGACACGCCCTAGACCTGGGAAGCCCACCCCTCACACCAGTGTGCCCAGGATGCAGAACATGGAGTCAAGGATTGTGTAGGAGATTTAAAGTTTAATGTCTGCCCTGCTGGGTTTCGGACTTGTATGGGGGCTGTTGCCTCCTTTCTTTTGGCTGATTCCTCCGTTTTGGAATGGGAATGTTTATCCACTTTCTGTACCACCATTATATTTTACAAGTAAATAACCTGTTTTGATTTTACATGCTCATACGTGGGAGGAATTTGCTTTTAGTCTCAGATGAGACCTTGACATTTAAGTTAATACTTGAAATGAGTTGAGACTTTTGGGAACAATTGGGAAGGGGTAATTATATTTTTCAATGAGGGAATGATATGAGGTTGGGGGGGCAGAATGATATGGTTTTGATGTTTGGTCCCATCTAAATCTCATGTTAAAATGTCATCCCAGTGTTGAAGGTGGGGCCCGGTGGGAGTTGTTTGTGTCATGGGAAAAGATGCATCATGAATGGCTTTGTGTCCGCCCCATGATAGTGAGTGAGTTCTGACCCTGTTCGATCACATGACAGCTGATCATTTACAAAAGACTGAGACCTTCCCCCTCTTTCTTGTCCCTACTCTCACCAAGTGATACACTGACTCCTGCTTTGCCTTTTACCATGTTTGTAAGTTTCCTGAGGCCTCACCAGAAGCAGATCCTGGCACTATGCTTCTTATGTAGCTTGCAGAACTGTGAGCCAAATAAACTTATTTTCTTCATACATTAACCAGTCTCCCATAATGTCTCCTATATTGCAATACAAAAAGAACTTACACAATTTGCCTGATTAATGGGATTGCAATACCATTGTTTTGAAAAATGAGGCTTGATTTAGGTGTTCCTATCCTGTCAGTTTTCTAGGAAATTCAAACATATAAATCTCTTCTTAAGTTGATAAATTTAATGACATAATAGGATTAATTATCTTTTAATCAGGCATCATATACAATGATTTAGGCATTAGGTATCATAATAATAACAATATCACTATTGAACTTAACCAAAAGAGCCCTCAATAATTTCAAATTTTGTAACAGTAATTTGTTTTTTAAAATGAAGGAATGACGATTCAATAGCTTCTTAATGTAAAATTAGTATTTATTAGTTTTACATCAATTTTCTGTATTTTATTAATTAATATTTTAAAATGTATAATTGCCACACAATAATTGTACATATTTGGGAGTATGATGTGATGTTTCATTGTACGTATACATTGCATAATGACCAAATCAGACTAATTACCACATTCATCACCTTAAACATTTATCATACCTTTGTGGTAATAACATTCAAAATTTTTTATTCTTTCTGTCTTGAAATACACACTACTACGTTATTAGCTGTAGTCACCCGACTGAACACCAGAACTTATTCTTCTTGCCTAACTGTACTCTATTGGAATCTTTTGATGAGAAAACTAGCCACAATTATTTTCTCTGATTGATTATATGTTATAGAAAAGTTTTAAGTATTTTTTCATAAATGTATATACTTTCTCTAAATTAAGAATTTTGAAACTTCAAGTTTTTAGAAGAAACAAAACTTTTCCCCAAACATCTGCTTTTATATCTGATGACAAATGTGTGGTGTGAATACTATCCAACACATGTTCATTTTTTGTACTTTTATGTCCCTATTTCTTTTTCTCCACTGTGGTATTTATTACATGGTAGTATTATTCTGAACGTTTATCTTGGTATTTCTTAAAAGCAGCACAGTGCCTCATGCTCATGTTATTTTTTGAATAGTTAAAATATTAAAATTACCATATTAACAGTTTTAGCAAAATGTTAGTGACTCATAGGCAGTATATCATCAAAGGCACTACCCAAGGCAAATAAAGTAATGTTACTAAAACATCTGTCTCTTTCCCAAATGATAACTATTATTATTTTTAATAATGATCTCCAAAGAATTAACTTAGTTTTCTGTACGCAATAGATGAAATAAGAGCACGGCTTTCTGGTAACTCAATAGTTACCAGTTCTTTGGAAGTCTTTAATATCCAAGTTAATACTATATGTAAAATAGTTATTACCTCATAAACTAGAAACACCTCTCATTATTACTGAAGTCCTATGGTGCCTGTATTGGAAGTTTTCAATTATTAGCAAAAGTTGCTGCTGAACAGAGCACAAACAACTTTGCTGGACAAAAATTCAATAACAAATGAGTGACCCAATTGCTAGAATAATTTCCCTAAGGAGAAATACTTTTCATGAAGTTAGCCAAAGAGCTCATGTCTTTTTTATGTTGTACCTATATTCCATAGAATATTGATTTCTATATTAACACTCAGAGAGCTTGACCTCCTTATAACCATGCACGTGTGTTTCCATCTGAAGTGCCACTGAGAGGGGCTGTGCACTTGAATCATTTTCTCTACTTCTTCCGGGCTCTCCTTGAGAATAAACACACATACATATTTATGGTGCGGATTCATTCATTTTAGGAATCAAAAATAGCTGCATAATAAAAGCAATGATGTGTTTAAAAATGAATAGCAAATCTCAGCATCAGATGCATGCTGTTAATCCCCAATCCTTAAGCTTTATGGAAGCATCCTGATCTCACCATCCTCATAAGGATAAGATATTTAACTTTATGCCAACTGACCTGAATTTAAAAACAGAGAACGTAAGAAACATAAATTGGCATGGTCCTATCATACATTAACTCTGAATTCTGTAATTTTTGTCTCTGAAAGTGTAAATCGTTATATATTTTCAGGAAAGTAAGAGACTTGAAGCCACATTTAGTCAGAAGTATGAACTTGGTAACTTTATTTTCAGTTACCTTGCCTTCATTTAAGCATTGCACATATCTAATTTTATTTGAACATTAAAAATAAGAAATTTTACATACTTTTCTTTACAAAATTATTTCATCGTATGCACACAAAGCTTAACTAACAAAATAAGCAGGAATGGCTGAATTCAACCTTCAGGAGCAGACTAATTTTGTTGTTGTCATTGGTTGTTGAGTATGCTTCCCTCAAAAAATTACACACATTGAGTCATATGTTCCAACAAATGAATGCTTTATTAATATAACTAGGTTATCTCTGGTGTTATATTATGCAATTATAATTCACACATTAACTAAACTTTCCTACAAAAGATTATTACTTTTGATATGCAGCATTGTCCAACAGGACTCTGTGTATTCACTCTTTGAATGAAAGGAATTTCTGTCTTTCTATACTTTTTATTTAATCTGTTTCTCTGTAAAATGCAGCCAGACTGTGCCAGCCTAAACAAATATACAGCTGATTTAAAATACCATAAGAGTCCTTTTGAAGTATAATATAAAATATCAAATTTTAGAAAATATGTGAAATTCAAAGAAAAATCTTACATACTTATTCGTATAAAGAAGCTTGCTTGATAGTTGTTTTATTGGGTAGAATGTTGTTAAGTGTCAAAGAGTAGAAATGAAAAATTTTGAGAGAGACAGGAGAGACAGAGAGAGAGAGAGAAAGGAATATCATTTCTTACTGGAGTTATAACAAAGACTTAATGGATAGTGTGACGTCTTATTTGGTCTTCAAAATAAGTAGAATTAAATTGTGACAAAAAGAAGAGACAGTTGGAAATAATATTACTTTGTAAACCAAAAGTCTGTAAATGATCTGCAAATTCAATGCAGTTCTTATCAAAATTTCAAAGGCATTTTTCACAGATACAGAAAAAACAATCCTAACATTATTATGGAATCACAAAGGATCTCCAGTAGCAAAAATATCCTTGAGAAAAAAGATGACAGTGTCATGAAATCTTGATATCAAGCTATATCGCAAAGCTATACCAATTAAAACAGACAGAGAGATGAATGAAACAGAATATAGAGTCCAGAAATAAATACATGCATATATAGTCAACTAACCTTTAAAAAAGGCACCAGCACCAAGAACATAATGGGAAAGGACAGTCTGTTTAGTGAGTGATGTTTGGAAAACTAAATGTCCACATGCAAACAAATAAAAATAGGTATTTATCATCTGCCACTTATGAAATTAATTCAAAATGGATAAAAGACTCACATGTAAGACCTAAAACCATAAACAAACAGAAAAACCTCTTTGACATCAATCTTGGCAGTGATGTTTTGGATACCACTCCAAAAGTACAGTCAACAAAAGTGTAAATAAACAAACAAGACTACATCAAACTAAAAAGCTTCTGCACGGCAAAGGAAACAATTAACAAAATAAAAAGGTGACCTACGGAATGGGAGAAAATATTTGCAGACAATACATCTGATAAGGTATTAATATCTAATATCCAAAATATGTAAGAAATATGTACAGTTCAATAGCAATACATAAATAAAAATAAAAAATCAAATAATTTGATTTTAAAATGGGCAAATTCCCCAAATAGACATATTTTCAAAGAAGATGTACAAATGGCAAATAGGTACATGAAAAGTTGCTCAACATCACTCATCAGAGAAATTCAAATTAAAGCTTTAATGACATATCACCTCACACCTGTTAGTATGGCTACTATAAAAAAATCAAAAAGATAACAAATGGTGAGGTTGTAGAGAAAAGGGAAGCTTTATACATTATTGGTGGGAATATAAATTGATGTAATCATTTTGGAAAATAATAGGAGTGCCTCTCAAAAATTAGAAATAGAGTTACCCTGTCATTCAGCTCTTCTACTTCTCGGTATATAAACAAAGAAAATGAAATCAGTATATCTAAGAAATATCTCCATGCCCATGTTCATTGCAGCATTTTTCACAATAGCCCAGATAGGGAAACAAGCTGTGTCCATCAGTGAATGAATGGATATGGCAAACATTACTCAGTCATTAAAAAAGAAAAAAAAATCCTACTATTTGCGACATCATTGATAAACATGAAGGGTATTATATATATCACATGATCTCACTTATATGTGGAATCTTAACAAAAAAAAAAGTAGAACTCAAGAGTAGAGAACAGAATGAATGTGAGACTGAAGAAAGAGGACAGAGATAGGTGAAAGTTTATGAACTTTTACTTATAAGATGAATATATTCTGAGGATTCAGTGTACAGCATGGTGAGTGACTATAGTTACTGCCTCTGTATTACATGCCTGATATTTGATATAAGAGTAGATCTTAATCTTTTTCACCAAAAAAAATAAATAAATAAATAAGAAAGGGAACCATGTAAGTTGAAAAATTGATTGACTTGATTGTGGTAACCATTTTACAATGTTATATGTAAATCTATTATATCATCAGATTGCACACTTTGAATATATACAACTTTTAATTTATCAAATATGCTTCAATAAGTTGATAGTAAATGAAGTGCTGGCCATGAAGAACACCAATAACGTTATTTTGTGGGAGTATACCACACTGTGGAGCAAAAGTTTAACAGGTAATTAAGAACCAAATAATGAAGATCATTGAAACTCATCTATGGAATCTGAACTTTATTTCAAAGGCAATAAAAATCCTATTTAAATCAGATTGTATATAATTTAAAAAAGAAAGAAAATTATAATATGGTCATTTTTACAAACTTTATTTGTCCTAGGGAGTGGGCATACTTATTGTAGTGAATTAGGAGGCAAGAGATTAAAAAACAAACAACTATAAAAATATTGTCCCTCATATTAGTAAGTACTGTGAAGAAAAATATACTTTAAGAAAGAAATAGGAGTAAGTGGTCGAGAGGAAGTTATGTTAGGGGAGTGGGAAAAAAATCCTAAATTAGGAGAAAAAAATTTCTATGTGATATATCAGACATGAGTTCAGTAACTGAGATACAAATTTTGGATTCTTCCAGTATAAACAATAGTTAAAGACAAGTGACTGGATGAGCTCTCTAAAGGAAGCATCAACCTGAGAATAATGGATTGAAGGCTGGGGACTGAGACAATCCAAGGAGTAGAGTTAACAAGGAAGACAAAACACAGCCAGTGAAGGAAAATGGGCTGGGGCCTCCAGTGAACTTTGAGGAAGATAATCAAAACTGTATTTAAATGAATCAAATTTTTTTTGATGTAGTGTGACCAGCTGATTCAATTGCTGTTGACTGATGAAAAATCAATGGTTACTTAAAATTTCCTTCGAATTTGGCAAGCTCATGGGTGATTGGTAACTGAAATTTGTGAGACGTTAAGTGTGGTTGGACTGGATTCAAGAAGGAATGTGAGATGCACTTGGGTAGATCTAATGCAAACAATTTATCTACTAACTCTTACTATAACGGAAAAGATGGTATTTAATGACGTTTTTGTTATTTTATTACTATTGTTTTATATACATGATTACAGCCTACTTTTATGTTGTGAAAGTGAACTATTATAGAGAAGGTGGAGAAGTGTATCTTAAGGGAAAGGTTCTCTGGGAAAATGTTCTGAGTTAAGAGAGTCTTTTTGTTTTTTGTTTTTTAAACTCTACAGTTACAAACTGACTCACCCTTTGCCATGAGTGCACTTCTGACATCATATAATTCACTGATGTTATGCAAAGTAATTTATAGGTTTTGTATAGGATCCAAAAATGAGTAAATGCATAGCCTCTGGAAATGAACACGGCTCTGTGGTGAGCTAAAGCACATATATAAATTACAATGCAATCCAAATGAAGGAAATGTGTCTGTAATAATTTCCATTAAATATATCTCAGATTTATATTCCTATTTATGATCATTCTCATTCTTTTATCTTTACTATTTATATAATCCTTTTTTGTCTTCTAAAAAACGTTAGAGTTAATGGCAAACTCTGATAGAGATTTCTATTTAAACCATTTTATAAAAAGGATAATTACTAGAAAGTACTCTTAAGTAAGAACAAATCTACAAGTATATGTCTAAGGCACTAGAGAGAAATATATGTGATAAATATATTTTCATATTTTTCTGTTTCTCAAACGTTACCTTCCAGAGTAACTGTACTTCTAAATATGTTAATAATTTTATCTTTTACCTTAGAATCTCTGAAAATAATAACATATAATCAGCTCCATTATAAGCCATACAGATGGCAAACTATATGTTTACTGTCTCACATATCTCTTTCCATGAGATGTTATTGTCTTACTACTTCATTTATTTCATTTTATTGTTGAGTCATGATATTATATTATGTTTCAGATGCATGTTTAAAAACTAAGATTTATCAGATTGAATGTTTATAATCTTGTTAGTAAGTGAATACATTTTCATTTTAAATAGTTTCCTCAGAATCATTGTCTTACTTTGAGAGAGGAAGAATTTCTGTTACCAAGCTTTCTCTGTTTATATTTTACATAATTAAAATGTTCATGCTCAGAGAACAAATTGGATTCCATTATTAAATTAAGCATTATTATGTGTAGAATTGAAGGAGAAGTGTGTACTGCCAATGGGCATTTAAAATTGCTAAATTCTGATGACATTCCAGATACTAAAAACATCCAAAATTAGAGCCATATAAAGCAATGTATTTTTGGCAAGGGTAACCCAAATTAATGTTTTCATTTGTAAGCACTAAATAAACATATTTTATCATAATTGCATTTTATGCATAATTGATATTGCATTGAAATGATACTCTAGTCAAAACTGTAAATAATCTACTCTGAAATGTTCAGTGAATTGAATGGCTTAGATTATCAATCTGTGAACAGATATGGAAGTCATAAGGCTAACATGTAAGGAAAGCATAAATTTTAAAGTATATGTGTGACTAAACTGAAGTTTCCCTAGTGTATTCTGCTCTATGTATAATTGACTGACCTGAAATAATTGTAATTCATTCTAAACATTTCAGTATTTCATTCTGCAGATTGGCGTGTGACAGAAATAGATAAAGTGATAAGTTCCTACCTATTCTGAGCTTCACTGAAGCAGAAGAGAAGGGGCATTTTTATTCACTTTTAAAGTACGTGTTTAGCCTGAAATAGAAAGTCTTTGGGAGTGCAATAATATTTTCAGATCCATTTGAACTATACAAATAGTAGCCTCTGTTTATGTGTACCACAACTCACAAATTATAATTTTTTCAAAATGTTACTTAAACACATCCAAAACTAATTTTGCAAGCTATTCAGTTTTTTTTCACATCTGAATGTGTCTAATACATGGTATAGAACCTTTTCTCTACTGCTAAACATTCTATAAGGCAAACATTTTAACTTTTTTTAAACTTTCTCATAGTAAACGTTTTTATTACCAGCCAGCTCTGTGAGAAGTATGTACCTAGATATTGTTAAATTCATCAGCCCAGTAGAAACAGATTTGAGTATACTGTTGCCGCTTTATTCAGAATTATTTATAATTTTTTTCATTATATAAACCATGATAATTTAATGCTTTCATTTTTTGTTTATGTCAGTAGTTTCTTTCTCATGAATATTTGACAAGCATCTAATTTCTTCTATTTCTACAGAATTCAGTTAAAACCTCAATGCTGTTAAGATTAGAGAGAAATTGATATATAAACATTCAGTGGAGACTAAGTATTTTCTTAGAGATGAAAACCCCATAAGAGTAACAGCACTGCAAAAATACTTCTCTAAGTATCTAAATAATGTAGTCTTAGGCTCTCCAGAGTTCATGTGACATGTTACTATCCATATAGTTTTATCGGCAAAGAGCACTCTGGGATTAGTATCCTTATATGAAGAAACACCGGACAGCTTGTTTACTCTCTCTCTCTCTCCAATAAGTGAAGACACAGTGAGAAACTGGGTATCTGAAGGCCAGGAAGAGAGCCCTCACCAGAACCCAGCCATTCTAGCACACTAATCTTGGACATACAGCCTTTAGAATGATGAGAAATAAATTTCTGTTATCTATCCGCCCCCACCAAAAAAGAGCAGAATCCATCAAGAAAATGTCTCTACCGAAAAATTTTAAGGCATGATAATATCAAGATCTACGTTAAAAAACATTATGTCATGAAACATCTTCTTGTCATTTGACCAAGCAATTAAAGAATAGAAATTTTAATGTCATTTACTATTTTGACACTCATAAAAATTTCTGTATTTCCATGCCTGCTTTACAAGATTATATAATTGTTTATAAATGTGAGTTCTCCACACACAGTTATACCTAATATTTATTTTGGGGCCATTATAATGAAGACAATACTTTAATTTTGAAATTATTTATAGAATAACAATAAAAAGTGCAATTATACAGTATTCTTGTTATAAAAATATCAAACTTTCTTTATTATATATTTTACTTTACACTTGCCCTGGTGAGGCTACATCTGTATCTCTAAATATTTTGCCTCTACTGTCTTCAACTCTATTTTCCTGTTAACTTTCTCACTATTCAGACAGATCTCATTTTCAAGTGACTTTTGCCAAACAAACTCCTCTATTTTTTGTTTTTAAAAGCCAAAGACAAGTCTAAGTTTAAATTCTAATTTTGCACATATGTTCAACATCTGCCGTCTCACTAACTCAGCTCTGACCAACAAGTCAGGAGATGAAAGGTAGAACAGTGAGCCTTTTACTTACTTTGACTTCAGTCCTATTAAACTACATTTCACTTCCCCTGGTTTTTTGCTTTGACTCTTGTCACCTTATTCCCTGTTCATACTTAGCAAATTTCACATCATTTAGCAGCAGTCGATGCCATTTTCTTTGACCTTTCTCCAGTTCCTGTTGACTCTTTCCGTATGAAAGATGCGCACAAGTAGAAGGGGGAAGTTTTGTTTGTTATAGACGATGTGGTAAATGGATACGAGTGTGGTCATGCAATTTACTCCAGCATATATCTGCTTATCCAGTAGACATCTAAAATTAAATAACCTCCTCCTATTGAGTATTATTAATAATTTATTTTGTAAAATGTGTTTTTTTCTATAAGGTCAATTTTTAGTTTATTAATAATATTGATACTATTTCTTCAGAATTAATAATATGACTTTATGATAACTACTTACCTCTTCTTTCCCTGAATTATATTGCAAAACATCATACTAAGAGACAAATAACAGTTTAATGCCCCAATTGCTACTGTAATTCATGGTCTCCTTCCAATAGGGGAAGTTTTATATCTCCTTTCCATTTTTGTGAATCAAATAGTTAAAATAGCTTCAGGGACCCTATGGAGAGTATTCCATGGTCAGAAACAAATTAAAAAATAAGAAGTTATGAAACCACCACCAAGAAAACAACACTTGTGTATACCAAATTGAATTTATCCCTCCACTATCAGTTTGTGAATACAATTGTGGAACTATTATGCAAACCAGGCATAACTTTTATCTACTACATACATGGGTTTTTACATTAATATGTCTGATCTATATAAACATCTTCACAATACATTGCATAACATATAATCATAATGTTATCATCTGTCACAATACTGTTTTTTTAAGGCCTTCATCTTTTTTTCACCAGTGATTTGAGAGGCCACATTTGTCCTATAACAAATTCCATTTGTATTTTCCATGTATTACTGCACTTTTTGTACAATTTCACTGTTAATATGACTATTCAGGCATCAAACTCCTGCTGTTTAAATTAAATAAGCTTTTTGGTATGTTTTTATATATGAGAGAGCAACTTCTCCCTTCCTTATGTGTTCTTTGTTCATTTATTTGTTCATATAAAATTTTAATCAACTTACCTAGATACAAAAAATAATTAACATTGTCAGTTGGATGACATTAAATTTACACATAAACTTTGAGAGAAGGGATATATTTTTGAAATTAAGCTATCCTCTAAGAACATGGATGGCCTTCCATATGTTCAAGTCTATTATGTATTTTCAGTAGATTTTTATTTTTTTCTTATGTAGCTCTTAAAGATTCCTTGAGTAAGACGTCAACAGCACAAGCAACCAAAGCAAAAAAGACAACAAAGAAACCATCAACAAAGTGAACTGACAACTGACAGAATGAGACAAAATATTTATAAATTATTCAACTGACGCAGGATTAATAACCAGAATATACAAGTTACTCAAACAATTTAGCAAAAACAATCCCCAAATAACTTGATTAAAAATGGGCAAGGGATCAGAATAGATATTTCTCAAAAGAAGACATACAAATGGCCAACAAGTATGAAAAAATGTTCAGCATCACTAATCATCAGAGAAATGCAAATCAAAACAACAGTGAAATTTCACCTCAATCCTTTTAAAATAGCTTTTATAAAAAGACAATAATTGATGTGGGTGACAATGTAGAGAAAGAGGAATTCTTATATATTATACATTGTTGATGGGAATATAAATTAGTAGAGTCACTATGGAAAACAGTATCATGATTCCTCAAAAAATTAAAATAGAGTTACCATATGATTTGGCAATCTTACTGTTGAGTATATATCCAAAAGAAATCAATATATCAAAGAAATGTCTGCACTCTTATGCTTATTGAAGCACTACTCACAATAGCCAAGATATGTAATCAACCTGTCTATCAACTGATGAATGGATAATGAAAATGTGGTAAATACATGCAATGGAATGTAATTCAGCCATAAAAAGAATTAAATCCTGTCATTTGCTACAACATGAATGGAACTGGGATGAAATAGGCGAGGCACAGAAATAAATGTATCTTACATCCTCACTCACATGTGAGAGCCAAAAAAGAAAAAGAAAAAAAAAAAAATCTAATGGAGTTTAGAGAGTAGGATAACGGTTACCAGAGGCTGGAAAGGGCAATGGGAAAGGAAGCATAAAAAGGGGCTTGTTAATGGGTTCGAAAATACAATTAAAAAGAAAAAGATCTCATGTTTGGTACCACAAAAGGTGACTATAGTTCACAATAATTTATTATATTTTTCAAAATAAATAGAGGAGTGAATTTGCAATGTTCCCAAAAAAGTTTGATATGATGAATATTCCAATTACCTTGATTTGATCATAGCACATTGTATGATTGTATTAAAATATCCTATATATATACACATATCCATTAAAAATAAAGTTTTATTGTCAATTTTATTTGTAGATACTTTTTTTGTTGCATTCTAAAAAAGTTTTCCCTTTCAATCGTTTTTCTATTTCTGTTTACATATATAAAAATCATTACTGGGCGCGGTGGCTCACGCTTACAATCCCAGCACTTTGGGAGGCCGAGGCAGGTGGATTACGAGGTCAGGAGATCGAGACCATCCTGGCTAACACAGTGAAACCCCATCTCTACTAAAAATACAAAAAAGTATCCGGGCGTGGTGGCGGGCGCCTGTAGTCTCAGCTACTCGGGAGGCTGAGGCAGGAGAATGGCGCGAACCCGGGAGGCGGAGCTTGCAGTGAGCTGAGATCCGGCCACTGCACTCCAGCCTGGGTGACAGAACGAGACTCCGTCTCAAAAAAAAAAAAAAAAAAAAAAAAAAGATTGCTTGATATCTTCATTATATTATCTACTGCCTAACAATTGTGTTTTTGTTGAACTCATTAAACTTCTTTTGAAATTGTTTCATATCTTTCTGTTTTCCTTTTGTCTTTATTATATGAATTATTATTTTTCTCCTCTTGAAAGGGATGCTTAATTTTATCAGTTTTGGTAATTGCGTTAAACAACATATCTTTCATTCATTCATTAATTTTATAATTTTTCTATATTCAGTATTCAAACATTAATTTCTGCCTTATGTTTCATATTTCTTTCTTTCTTTTTTTTTTTTTTTTTTTTTTTTGGCAGCAGGAGGCTGATTCTCACCTTATATTGCCCACGTTGGAGTGCAGTGGCGCCCCCTGGGCTCACTAGAACCTCTGCCTCCAGGGTTCAAACCATTCTCCTGCCTCAGCCTCCCTAGTAGCTGGGATTACAGGCGCCTGCCAACACCCAGATGATTTTGGGGTTTTGGGTGCAGATGGGTTTTCGCCATGTTGGCCCCGTTCCTTTGGATCAAGTGATCTGCCCACCTCCGCTTCCCAAAGTGTTGAGATTGCAGGCATGAGCCACTGCACCCTGCCTTTATTTTTCTCTTTCTTACTTCTACTTTCTTTTATGGTTTGTTTTCGTGTTATCTTCTTGTTATTTTTCTTTCTTTTATGTTTGCACAGCCTAAATTTTGGTCTGACTTATATCTTAAGAGTTTTATTAAATTAATTTCTTAATTTAATTGTTAAATAGTTTTACTGAACTTCATTTATTTTGTATTTGTATAATTTTGTATTTAGTTTGAAATGCACACACGGTAAAATGTTCAGAATTCAAGGGTATAATTCAATAAATTATTAAAAGCATACATCTCACATGTTGGCTTAAAATATTCCCATCTCTCCAGAATTTTTCCCCTAGTTCCTTTCTAGTTAATATCATATCTAAAACTAATTTATTTTCTAAGTTTAGAAATTTTTGCCCTGACTCTTCAATATTTGCCAATGTAAAATCCTCAACAATATTTTCCTTGTTTTTAAGTTACTGTTAGCTTTTACATTTAGATCTGTCTGGAGTAGCAATTTATGGTTGGTTTTGTTTTCCATATTTATACATGGAAAATATATTAAGTGATATAGGGAATATATTTGAATAGATATAGAAATATAAAAATATATATGAAAATATACATATATAATTTTATTGTAGAATCTTGTGTTGGAAAGACTTTTTAATTTCCTATTGAATTGCCTTTGTCAAAAATTTAAGTAACTGCTCATGTATGGCTCTATTTCTGTTCCAGAATTTTTTTTTTTTAATTATACTTTAAGTTCTAGGGTATATGTGCATAACGTGCAGGTTTGTTACATAGGTATACTTTTGCCATGTTGGTGTGCTGCACCCATCAACTCGTCAGCACCCATCAACTTGTTATTTACATCAGGTAGATGGAGTCTCGTTCTGACGCCCAGGCTGGCGGTTCACTGCAACCTCCGCCTCCAGGGTTCAAGCAATTCTCCTGCCTCAGACTCCTGAGTAGCTGGTACTACAGACACACGGCGCCACGCCCAGCTAATTATTCCTATTTTAGTAGAGATGAGGTTTCACCGTGTTGCCCAGGTTGGTCTCCAACTTCTGAGCTCAGGCAATCCGCCTGCCTCGACCTCCCAAAGTGTTAGGATTACAGGCCTGAGCCACCACGCCCAGCCTACACAAATTCTTAAAATCAAATAATATAAGTTCTACAAATCTGCTGTTTGGTCATGTTAGGCCATTTACATTTCCATAAACAGTTTAGGATCAACTTTTTAAACTAAAAAGCAAACAAACAGCAACAAGAAATAAGCCCTGGCGATTTTGACTGGGGATCAATTGAATCAGGAAATCGTTTGAGCAGAATTTATATCTTATCAGCCTGTGTATTCCTCTCAATGATCACAATATATTTTTGCGTTTATTTATTTGTTGTATAATTTATCTAAGCATATTTTGTCAAATTTGGTTAAAATTTGCTTTTCAATATTTTTACTCTCAAACGTTTTATGTTTTTAATACTATTGTAAATGGTATTGTTTTTAAAGTTTCATGTCCCAATCGTTTATAGTTAATATATATAAATGCTGTTAATTATTTTATATCTATCTTGTGTTCTGTGACTTTTCTAAATTTATTGATTTGTTCTTGTAGCTTAAAAAAAGTTTCCTCTGAATGTTCTACATAATCATGTATTTTTAAAACTATATAGTTTGAATTATTTTTCTTTGTCATCTGTGCACCTATTATTCCTCTTTAATGCCCTGTGGCATGTAGTCATACCCCCAGTATAATGTAGAAGTGGGTGGATTTCTTGAGCTCAGGAGTTCGAGACCAGTCTGGGCAACAGTGGCAAAATCCTGCCACTACAAGAAAAGAATATACATAGACAAAAACTTGCTGGGAGTGGTGGCATTCACCTGTAGTCCCAGCTACTTGTGGGGAAGAGGTGGGAGGATGAGTTGTGCCAGGGAGGTCCAGGCTGCAGTGAACCACATCCACACCACCACACTCCAGTCTGGGAGACAAAGTGAGACTCTGCCTCATACATACATACATACATGCATATATTTTCAATTTAGTACAATGTTTTTTCTGAATCTATTGAGACTACTATGTGATGCTTGCTTAAATCTATAAACATAATGCAACATATTGGCTGATATTTTGAACCTCAAATTAACCTTGTATTCCTGGGATTAAAGCCATTTGATCATGATTTATTTTTCTTCTAATATCTTGCTTAACTTATTTGCTAATATTTTATTAATATCCATACCTACACATGAAGTCTACTAATCTGTAAAAAATCCATTAAAAGGTTTTTATGTCAGGTTTATTCTAGAAATGTAAAATGAGTTGGACAGTACTTATTCTCTACTTCTTCTTATTTTACCTTGATTCTTTTGTAAAAATATCATTTATCTATTAGATATTTAATAATATTCACCAGTAATGTTATCAGAATCTAAGGTTTATATTTCACAAAAGAAAGACATTTACAAATACAAAGTGAATTTTATTTTATATAAGACGACTTAAATTTCTCTATTTTTTTTTTTTATTTTAGACTTAGTCTAGCTTTGTCGCCCACCTAATTTTTGTATTTTTAGTATAGATGGGGTTTCACTGTGTTGGCCAGGCTGGTCTTGAACTCCTGAGCTCATTATCCACCCACCTCGGCCTCTCAAAGTGCTGGGATTACAAGCGTGAGCAACCGCACCCGGCCAACTTTCTGTATTTCTTCTTGAGTCAGTTTTGGTAAGCTGACATTTTAAAGAATGTTTGCATTCCAACTACGTTATAAAATATTTAACATAATTTAAAATATATTCTCATGTATTTTTTAGTGTCTTGATGTTCTGTGATTTTTGTTTTCCTTCTTCCTGATGTAATTTTCCCTTTCTTTCTTTCTTTCTTTTCTTTCTTTCTTTCTTTTGCTTGCTTTCTTTCTTTCTTTCTTTCTTTTTTCTTTCTCTTTCTTTCTTTCTTTCTTTCCTTCTTTCTTTCTTTCTTTTCCTTTCTCTTTCTCTTTCTTTCTTTTTTCTCTCCTTCCTTCCTTCCTTCTTTCCTTCCTTCCTTCCTTTTTTTCTTTCTCTCTTTCTTTTTTTTTTAATTATACTTTAAGTTCTAGGGTACATGCACACAACGTGTACCTTTGTTACACAGGTATACATGTGCCATGTTGGTTTGCTGCACCCATCAACTCGTCATTTACATTAGGTATTTCTCCTAATGCTATCCGTCCCCCAGCCCCCAACCCCCTGATAGGCCCCAGTGTGTGATGTTCCCCTTCCAGTGTCCAAGTGTTCTCATTGTTCAATTCCCGCCTATGAGTGAGAACATGAGATGTTTGGTTTTCTGTCCTTGTGATAGTTTACTGAGAATGACGATTTCCAGCTTTATCCACAACCCTACAAAGGACATGAACTCATCTATTTTATGGCTGCATAGTATTTCATGGTATATATGTGCCATATTTTCTTAATCCAATCTATCGTTGATGAACATTAGGGTCGGTTTCAAGTCTTTGCTATTGTGAATAGTGCTGCAGCAAACATGTGTCTTTATAGTAGAATGATTTATAATCCTTTGGGTATATACCCAGTAATCATACAAGTCATTTCACCTTATAAAATGTGCATTGTCTAGTATGTCTTATATATATTTATAAAATGATTTTTTAAAAATCTTTTTAAATACATTCCATAGATTTTTAGATGCGATGTTCATTTTTAATTTTATTATATGAATTTTATTTGTATTTCTCCCTTGACTCAAATATAATTTTGAATTTATAAGTGTTTAAATCTCTTTATTTGCTTGTTTGCTTTATTATATTACCTTATGCTTGTATTAAATTGAGATAATAATATGTTGGATTTTATTACTTACTCTTCATAAAACTGGTGCTTCCTTTCTGGATTAGGATAATGTGAGTATTAAGGCATGTTTAAAGTAAACTTGGAAAAAGTTTATTCTGTATTATCAACATATGATCTTTGATATATATCCAAAATATCTGCTTTATATATTTCATTTAACGTCAGTAGTTATGTCTGTCACCTAAACTCTGCAGGAATGTAAGCGGAGTGCTAAATCTCTTACTGTCAATGTGTTCCTATTTATTTCTTCTTAGATCTAATAGATCAAAATGTTTAATATTGTGATTTTCTCCCCCAAATTGATTTTAATACCAATTAAAATCTCAGCAAATTTATTTCTGTGGAAAATCGCACACTAGTTTCATGATTTACATGAAAATTAAAGGTTTTTGAATAGCCAGAAAATCAGAATTGAGGAACTGTGCAATGTTTTTCGGGAGTTTTTGTAAAGCTACACTAATCAAGGCAATGTCATATTGGTATAAACATATAGAAAAATGAAAAGCAGTGAAGAAAGTCGGTAAATAGGACCGTACATACTCAATTAATTTTGACAAGAGTACCAAAACAAATCAACGTGGAAGAGGTTCTTTTTCCTTCAAGAAGCGTTGCTACAGCAATTGAATAAAACCATTGAAACTGTCTTGCACTGCTTGTAGTGCAAGAATGTAAGATGCTTGCAGAAATGTCAGATGGTATAATTACTTTAGAAAAGAATCTGGTAGCAAAGCCTGTATCTACCACATGGCTCAATTATTTAACTCCTAGGTACTTAAACAAGGTATATTAAAATATATGAACACACAAAGATTTACATATGAATGTTTATAGCAAGTGAAGGCATTTAATTACACAAAAATAAAAAAGAGAAACAAAAACGAAAGCCAAAAACTTCAATGCTTGTCAACAGATTAGTGAGTAAACAATAAAATACCACTTAGCATAAGAAGAAGAAGCAATTGACACATGCAACATAGATGAATCTTAAGCTGATTATATTGACTAAATGATTCCTGACCAAAATTAAACCAAAACAAAACCTATGAAAGTCTATGAAATTCTAGATATCATAAACTAATATATTATGATATACAGTAACCAGTTGCCACCTGGAATGAAGGAGTGTATGGATTATAAAAAAGCATGAGGAAACTCTTGCAGGAAATCACTGTATTTATTATCTTGAATGTAGTAATAATTTCCTAGGATTACACATATATCAAACTCATCACAATATATATTTTATCTATGACTAGTTCATTTTATATCAAGTACACGTTAAAAAAAAACCCACAAACAGTGAAGCTTACCCCAAACTCACCCCCTTCCAACCAACCACTTTTAAGAAGATTGTTGTGCTAATATAAAAGGTAAAACACTGCAGCTACTAACAGAAAATATCTGTATAGCATTGGCTAGAAAAGTATTTCTTGAGTAAGACAAATTTCTTAACACAAAAAAGTGCTAATAAATTGACAACAATATCTGAAAATGCCATAAATATTCTGAAAAATCAATTCAGATAATAGGAAAATATATTTGCATAACATTTGGCTAAAAAAGATTTTATTCAGATTTAATGAAACACAAAGTATCAATTTAAACAAGACAGAATACTCAATAGGATAATGGGAGAAAAAAAGTATTAAACAAGCACTTCAAAGAATGGAAAATTTTAAGGACTAATAAATTTATGAAAACATTTTGAAACCGATAAAATCTTACCATAAAACTGCTTATCTATGTTATAAACTAAACATTCAACAGAAAAATCAGAACAGAAAGGCCCAGCAAAAGACTGAAGGACAAGTAGTGGCAAAAGCAGCAGAAACTCTCGCATACTGCTGGTAAGTACATAAATTGCTGCAACTATCACGAAAAATTTATTGGAATTTCTTACGGAATTCAAAATATACATAATCTCTCACCCAATAATTATACTTCAGAGGTTATACCAAGCAGAATTACAGCTATATATTCACGAAAGGACGTGTATAGATCATCCTTACAGTATTCTTTGCAATACTTAAAAACTTGTAACAAACCAAATATTCATCAATAATAGAATGGACATATAAAGTATGATCTTTTCATGCAATGGAATACTATATACCTGTATGCTACAGTATATTGCATAAGCTATTCATGGTGAACATAGATGAATGTCACAAACATAATTTTGTACAAAGAATGCAAACTGGAAAATGCTTATTATTTACACAGAGACAATCCTGGAATCCAGAGTGTTAAAAGACAGAATTGGGGCTAACAACTTCAATTTATTTTTTATTGTTATTTTATAATGACTTTATTATATCACATATTTTTAATTTTAGGCTGCAAAAGGGTAAATGATGGAGGAGGCTTTATTAGAAAACTTTTGGATTTTCACTTCTCTCAGGTTTTAGTTAACCTTGAGTATTTGCTTTGTGATAATTCATTGTGCTATATATATTTATGTTTTGTGCATTTTTCTCTGTGTGCATTATATTCAATAAACAGTTAAACTAAAATCAATAAACCAACAAATAGAGATTAAACATGGTTAAAGCAGCACACTACTTTGGGAGATATCAGGAATAAAACAAACTATGAAGCATTGACTTTTTTATATTATTTTATTTTTGCAACAGAGGGAGAAAGAAATCAGAGTAAGAAAATGAGCGAGCAGTTCCCAAAGAGAACACAGCACATCTCTTGAGTCATTAAGAAATAAAATAATGCATAGGAAAAGTGAACTTGGAGTATTTTGAGCTGAAGTCCCCATGGACTTGAGGAGATTAGCTGATTAATCTTCTGTGGAAATATTTCTTGCCCCTATTTGCAAAGAGGGGAATAGAACATTAGCATCATGAACTCAAAAATATTTTTATCATGAGCACAAGAGCAAGGTTTATGAAATCTCTATTTCGGCTTTATCCTTCCTCCTCTCTTTAATATTCACTGACCTTCCTCCCACACCATTTTTTTAAATTATTTATACTAGATTACATTCTTCAATTTCAAAGGTGATATGCATGGAGTTCTTTGTTTACGTTGGCGATTGATTGAGTTGTATTATTACACCAGACCCAGTGTATGCTTTATTCCGGATATACCTACCTGCACCTCCTCCCACAGGCCTTAGCCAGTTGTCTTACTTCTAAGCCAGAAAAGTCCTTCTGGTGGCTCATACCGTTTAGGAGTTGAGAGCCACAACTGTTTTCTGTATTGCTGCAGCCGCTATAGAACTGGTAACCCCTCACACACAGTGGCAGCTGACAAGAGACCATCTGCTTTCCCTCCAGCGAAACTGCATGCACAAGCTCTGGCTTCTTCAGTGGATGCCCGAAAGGGCTGCACCACAGAATGTAGAAGTGCTAGGGAGGTAATGTCTCCTGGAGTGATTCTGAGCAACCTAGGACTATCCAGAAATGGGATGTTGCCATAAACATCTATGACACTTGACTGACAAAGCCGATGTGCTTATTGGGAAGCTGTAGCCAACTGGTTAACACACCGCATTACGTTTTCTCTTCTCTGCCTTTCTTTACAATTTTGCAATCCATTTTTTCTAGGGTTGCTTCCCTCCATAAAGCAGTATCCTGTAAGCTTTGGCTTCAAGTATTTTTTTTTTTTTTTTTTTTTAAGGAGTCCAAGTTAAATCAGTCATTCATACCATTTTGTCCTAGCCTCTTCTCTAAACAATAACAGGGTTAATGGATAAAGCTTATGTTAAAATGGAGATTGTCTTTTTCAGAAGCAAATTAATCTATACAGTGATAGAACTCAAACCCTTTCCTCATTATCTCATTAATTATCTGTATTAGGTGACTAAGCTAAATGATTCAACCATTTATGAATAAAATGTAAAAAATAAGATAACCAGAAGAGAAAAAAATCCTGGTACTTGGCAAGAAATTAATATGGAAAAAAAATACTTAGGTGAATGAATTACATTACTACACCTTGTTTTCCTCCTAGTGACATGTTTCCTAGTAGTACAATATTATTGTTAACCCTACATTATTGGATAGTCAAACATAATGCATTCATTTTATAATGTACTATAGTCAATTTAAGCAAATTTTACTGGACAAACTTGGGACAAGTATTAAGTATATGATTTTTATGGTGCTGTCTTTTTAAAAGTTTTTAGAGGATTAAGAATTGTGCTGACCAAGGCAGACAAAGATGACATAAAGATCAGTGCAGCTCACTGGCATTAAGTCATTTATCAAATGCTGACAAATTACTGATAATTTGTATTGATTCTCTAGCTGGGCTTAGTGAACTGAAAAGCCAAATTCAAATACACACTGAACTAGAATTGGAAACTTGACTGCCTCTATCAAATCAAAGTCAAGTTAAGCTGAAACTCCACCTTATTTCTGTACATTCAGCTCCCCATTTTCCCTTAAATTGAACAAAACATTTAGCTTAATTACTTTAGACTCAAGTCGGTTTTTGCTGTTAGGTATCAAAATATTGCCAAGAGTTTTATATGCCAAGAGTCACAGTGAATTCCAAATTTGTATTATTGCAATGGAACCTTTCTACCAGGGCCAAAGTTTAATTGCTTTAAACCAGCAAAATTTCACTTGTTTAAGCATGGTTTCAAAACACATCTTTTTGAAATACTTGTTGTTTTTTTAAACACATGCTATAAAGTGCTATATTTAATATTTTACGTAATACTTAAAATAAACTCACACATATTTATATGTTTATTGCCAGATATCTATTGGTTTTCATGTACATATAAAAGCTCTTATGTTTTGTATATTGGATTATGTAATACAGTGGTATTGCACAGAATATGTATCCTTGGATTCAATGGTAACAACACAAATCTATAAGAATTAATCATATTCAAATATCAGAGGAATGCTAAACTCATAAGTTAGTAACTCTTAAATAAATATACAATGAAAATATTTATCTATGTCTAGTACTCAACCAAAACTTGTCTCTTTTCCGCTTTACTATGCTAAAAATCTATTTAAAAATCATATAATGTACACTATTATATTTATAAATATAGTTATTCTCTCCTATATGTGGTCTTTGTTCCTGGAGATACACCTAGAAACATACTTCATATCTGAAATGCATAATTTTAAAAAATATTAATCAATGCCATTAAAGTTCATGAAATAACAAACTGTGGAATATGACTCTTTACTTTCCCCATGTAACAGATGGTTACATTGCCTTAGCACTCCTCATTTAGTTCATAGGCCTATCGATTGGTTTCTTGTGAAAACACTGACTTTGAATGACAAAAAAAATCAATCTTTTATTTCGTAATTACCATTTATGGTATTAAACGTTTTTAATTCAAAACACAAATTATTTTAAGAGGCACAATTATTTTGTATATTGAAAGAGTCATGAAATATTCCCATAGGCTTTAAACTGCATGAAATGGCATGTGGATATGTAACACTGTTGTTTACTTTCTTGGCCTAGAGTATCCTAAAATAAAAGGCGGCAATATTTTCATTAAACAAATAAAAAAGAAGTAATTCACATAAATACAAACCTGAAAGAACTTAGTATTTTCTGACCTTATTAGGCAGAGCATAAGCTCTCCACAGCTACACTTGGTCAGTTTTTCACTTGCATAGACACTGACGCATTTGGATTTATGAATTAAGATTTCTGTAATAAAATTTAGTTTTACTATAAGTAGTAATTAATTTAAGAAGTAGTTGAATGATATGGCTTGCATTGATTATCTTCATACAAAGGGTGAACATTACTGCTATTCTATCAAATTATTTGTGGTTTTACATTATTTCTTTAATAGAGAACATCTGTGTATGAAGTGGCATTTTAATAACAGAAAATGTCTCTCTTCCTGTGTTTTTAATGCCATCAAGAATTTATACCCATGAAACTCACTACAATTTTTAGATGCTATATTTCTTGAAAATAGGAACATTCCTCCAAAATGGTAATGTGTATAGAATTAAGAAAGAATTCACATTATGATGGAGAGTTGGTCCCTTTTAGAGATACCATCTGTCACACAGGGTTTTGGCATGGGTTAAGAAAGAGGCTTTTTTGGGAAAAGGGAAATCACAAGGCCAAGTCAACAACATGAAGATCCTCCAGTCTCTAGTCTCTCTATTGACTCATGGATAGGGGTGCCAGGACCAGACTGACTACTGAATATAGGGTGCTTTTTATTCATGTGAGAAAGACCCTCTTTCACTGTGAGCTCCCCTTTAATATGTCAGTTGAGGGCAAGAAACTTCACCAATTGGAGGATACACTGATAGTTCAATATTGGACAGTATTGATTTGGGTGGCAGCTGTTTATGGGGGCTGTATGGAAGACCAGCTGATCTGCATCTGGGAACTCAGTAGGAGTCATACTCTTCGAGTATTGGTGGTTATTGTTGAAGAAGCCAAGATTATTGTGGGAAACTAAGCTTGGGCAGCAACACTGAAGCTGAAAGAAGTGAGACCCACCTCTCTTGTCCACTTGTTGTCTAGGCAACTCAAGATTCTCACTGGAGGTCATTTTTCAGAAAATCTTCTTTCTTGCAAAGCATATTTTATCATACTTGATAAACACACTGGAATTTTAAAAAGCTAAAGAGACAACGCTAAACTCTGGGAAGATTTATTAAGTGCATTTGATTTAATTTATTTTGACTTTGACCTTTACAAAATAGCTGATGAATCAAACAAGCGGGAATAAAAATGTAGTACATTTTGAAGTGTGATAAGGTTAGCTAGTTGCTTTAGAAATAAAGGGAGATTATGATTTTGTAGAAGGATAAACATTATTTTGTTAGTTTTGTAATAAATGATGTTATTTCACAAAAATTAAGAAGATTGTTATAAGAAGAATTTTTATAGAGAAATATTTGTTTTCAGAAAAATATTCTAATTTTTGTATTAGCTTACAAATATCCCAAGGGCATTATTATTCTAACCAATTACTGGTTTCTAAGACTTTAAAGAAGATGAAACAGCTATGATATCATTATACTAAAATATCATACTCGTCAAATCAGAATTTATATCTTCATTACATCTTCCTGAATACAAACTATGCAAATTAATACAGTCAATAGATGAAGAAAATATTTATCTTTGAAATGCAGAGTTCAAATAGTTATCTTTGAAAATAAAAAAAAAAAAAGAAATGTAAGAGAAGGTATTCAAAGTCTTAGTAATTTTGCAGTTTGTGATTTGATTTTGCGATGTACCAGTACCTTGGGATAGAGACAGGCTTTTCACAAACAAACCTAGTGGCATTAGAATAAAGGCATAGAGAACAAATTGTTACAGTTTAAGTTTCTAGCTAATTTTTTAGGGAATTGCTACTTATTTATGTATTTTAATTTTATGAATTCAAACACTTGAATTATAAATTAATGTAATGATGGAAGAGGCATTCTCTCTGAAATAGGTTTTGTTTTGGCTTGCTTTAAAAATTTTCATGTACATAGAGCTGTATACTAGCTCTTGCAAAACAACAGCTGTTTCACTTATGGGCTTCTATATAAAATCCATGAGAAATGAAAGAGCTGTGACATTTGGGCAGAGTTCAGTCCAAATATATTTACATGACAAGTACTCTTACTTTCTGTTTCTGTTGACACCAACCATGCAGAGGCACAATTTAGTCACATTCCCTAAAATAGAGCTTTCATGTTTATAGAATACCACTGTCCATGTGTGGTCGGAGCATTTCCATGAACTGAAGCCACATGCCCTACAGCCTGCTGCTTCGATGACTGCCAATATTTTGCAATAAGAACGAAGTTCCAGGTGTATCCATATTACACTACTAATTCTATATCAACCAGAAGGAAAAAATGGAAAAGTCTCCGAATTACCCTTCATAATTGCCACAGCTATCACATTTATTCCCGAGTATCCAAGTTTACCTCAAGAGAACAATATATATCTAACATTTCTATCTCAGATAAATATACAAAACTCTTTATTTGCTAATGAAAATAAGTCCAAAACAAGAAACTTAGCTTACTATGACATATGTAACTGAGGCAGAAATTCTGCTTTTTAAACTGTGAAACAAAATGTTTTCATATTATCTGTGGAACTAAAAGCTATTATATTTTCCGACCAAATATTAATGATTTTTTGTAAAGTAGCTAAAACCTAACACAAAGTAGAAAACAAATTTAAAGCATTTAACTTCAGGAAAATAAATGCCTATAGCTTGAAAATCAGATAACTAAAATATTGGAGATAGTGGATTTAAGGCCAGTTTTAGAATAAAGCATTCACAACAGTATGAATATATTACAGCTGACGTACAATTCCCAAAGCATGTTCACGTTGGCTAATAAAATAAAATATTTTAACAATATCATTAGGAAGGTATAAGGATCTAATGAATTCAAAAGTAATATTCAGAAAGGCTAAGTTTATCTTCCAAGGTTACAAAATTTTTACTCAAAGCCCTTTAATGTTTTTTTTTTTCTTTTTTCACTTTTGTTTTTTAATCTATTGTTAGCCCTGCCTTTTCAAAAATTTCCCAGGCAAGATTCAATAGCCAATTGCTTTAATTCGTTCAAGTATATGTCACCCCTGTTAATTTTCAAGAAAAGCAATTTTATTTTTCTATACCTTTTTTTCTCAAATTCAGATGTTTGAAACATTTGTTAACTCCCATTTGATTCCTTTTAAGTCGCAGGTTACTAAACTGTATGCACTTCACTTGTAAGGACTTAGATTGGACAATTAAAACTTCTAATCCATAAACACTATTCATTTATTTACGTCTTCTTCCATTTATTTCATTAATGTTTTACAGTTTTCAGTGTACAGGTCTTTCACCTCCTTGGTTAAATTTATTCCTAAGTATTTATTTTTTGTGACTATTGTAAATGGGATTGCTCTCTGGAATTTTTTTTTTTTTCCTAGAAAGCTCATTACTAGTGTACAGAAATGCTACTGATGAGTGTATATTGATTTTGTGTAGTGTAACTTTACTGAACTTGTTTACCACTTCTAACAGTTTTTAAGGTCTCCTATGTATATAACACTATGTAATCTTCAAGTGGACAATTTTCTGTTTTCTTTCTCATATGGATGCCTTTTATTTCTTTTCTCCTGCCTAGTTCTTCTGGGTAGGACTTTCAGTAATATAGTGAATAGGAGTAGTGAAAGTAGGCATCTTTGTTTTGTTTTGGATCTTTGAGAAAAACATTTTAGTTTTTCTTATTATATATGATGTTAGCTGTGGGTTTGTCATATATAGGCTTTATTGTGTTGAGGTACCTTCTTTTGTACCTAATCTGTTGAGAGTTTTTATCACAAAAGGATGCTGAATTTCATCAAATTCTTTTTCTGCCTCTGACAAGATGATCATAAGATTTTTGCTTTTCATTTTTTAATGTGTGATATTTACTGATTCGTGAATTCTGAACCATCCTTGCATCCCACGAATAAATATGATTTGATCATGGTGAATCATCCTTTTAGTGTGTTGTTGAGTGTTTCTTGCTTGCATATTGTTGAGGAGTTATGCAACCATATTCATCAAGGATATTGGTCTGCAGTTTTAGCGATTTTTTTTGTTGTTGTTGTTTTTGTGATATCCTTATTTGGATTTGGTATCAGGGAAATGCTGGCCTCATAGAAAGAGTTTGGAAGTGTTCCCTGCCCTTTGATTTTTTAGAGAAGTCTGAAAAAAAATTGATATTAATTATTTTTTAAGTGTTTGGTAGAATTCAGCATTGACATCAGATCCTGGGCTTTTCTTTGATGGGAGACTTCTATTGTTGATTTAATCTCTTCACTCATTATTTGTGTGGTCAGATTTTTCATTTGTTCATGATTCAATCTTTGAAATATGTATATGTCTGGGAATGTATTCATTTTTCCTATGTTATTTAATTTTTATTATATAATTGTTCATAATATGCTCTTACAATCACTGTATCTTTGTGGTGTCAGTTGTGATGCCCTTCTATCTATTCTAATTTTTTATTTGAGTCTTCTCTTGGTTAGTCTAGCTAAAAGTTTGTTAATTTTGTTTACCTTTTTAAAAAATCAGGTCTTAGTTTTGTTAATCTTTTGTATTGTTTTACTAGTCTCTGTTTCATTTATTTCTCTGATCTTCATTATTTATTTTCTTCTGCCAATATTGGACTTACTTTGTTCTTTTTCTATTTCCTTGAGGTATAACATTAAGTTATTTGCAATCTTTCTTCTCTTTTGAAGTAGCTATTTATTGTTATAAACTTTACTTTTAGAATTGCCTTGACTGCATCCCATAAGTTTGTTATATTGTGTTTCCATATTTGTTTGTCTAATTTTTTTTTAATTTTCTATTTAATTTCTTTATTCACTCATTGATTATTCAGGAACATATTTTTTATTTCAACGTATTTGTGAATTTTCCAAAATTCCTCATGTTATTGATTTCTAGTTTTATGCTATTATGGTCAGAAAAGGTATTTGATATAATTGTAACCTTCTTACATTTGCTAAGACTTGTATTTTGGCCTGACATATGATCTAGCCTGGAGAATCATCCATGTGCACTTGAGAAGAATGTGTATTCTCTTGCTGTAGAATGGAATGTTCTGCATATGTATTAGTTCTATTTGATTTGAAGTGTTTAACTCCAATGTTTCCTTATTAATTTTCAATCTGGATGATTTGTCCAATATACAAGGTGGTGTACTGAGGTTCCCTACTATTACTATATTGCAATTTACCTCTCCTTTTATAATCTTTAATATTTACTTTAGATATTTAGAAGCTTCACTATTGAATGCACATACATATTTACAATTGTTTTATTCTCATGATGAATTGATCTTTTTAACATTATATAATGACTGTCTTTGTCTCCTTGTATAGTTTTTTTTTTTTTAAATTTAAAGCTTACTTTCTGTGATATAAGTATCTATCATCGCTGTTCTTTTTGGTTTCCATTTGCATGGAGTATTTTTTTCTCATATCTCCAATTAAGGGATGAAATATTTTTCCATTCCCTTACTTACAGTCAATGTATGTCCTTCAGACTGAAGGACAGCTCTCGTACATAGCATATATTTGTTGAGTCTTGTGTTTTCATTTATACACTCATTAGTTTACGTCTTTTTATTGGTTTATTTAATCCATTTAAATTCAGGGTAACTGTTGATACGTAAGAATTTATCACTGCTATTTTGTAAATTGTCTTCTGTTTTATTACATAATTTTTTTTTCTCTTGCTGATTTCTTTATGGTTTGGTGGTTTTCTGTACTAGTATGTTTTGAATATTTTTTATTGTTGTTTTATCTATCTTATGTAGAGTTTTGCTTTTTTATTACCATAATTATTATAAAGAATATCTTAAACTTATTATCAGTCTATTTCAGACTGATAACAACTTAACCTTGATTATATACAACAACCTTATACTTTTACCCCCTCCTCATTTTATGTTTCTGATGTCTAAATTTACGTCATTTTATAGTAAGTATCCCTTGATTGTTAGTCTATATTAACGATAGTTGTTAATAATGTTGTTATTTGATCCTCATACTAGGTCCAAAAATACTTTACAGTGCTAGAGTGTGCTGAATAATTCTTTGTATTACTTATTCTATTGAGCTTTTTGCATTCTTAAGTTTTATGTTATTAATTAGTGGCCTTTTTTTCAGGTAAGGAATTCTCATTAGCACTTACTGTAAAGGAGACCTAGTGGTAATGAGCTCCCTTAGTTTTTATCTCTTTTCATTTACTTTCTCAAAGTTTTCATTTCTATCTGAATTCTGAAAGACAACTTTGCGGGTAGAATGAAATTCTCTGGAAATTTTCTTTTTTCTTCAGCACTTTGAAGATATCATTGCACTCCCCACTGACCTGTAGGGATTTGTTAAGAAATCTGATGATGGTCGTGTTGAGATTCCCTTGCATGTGAAGTATTTATCTGTTGCTGGACTCACAATTTTTTACTCTTTGGTTTTTGACAGTTTGATAATATGTTGTGATGAACTACTCTTTGGGTTGAATTTGAATGGAGATCTATGGTCTTCCTATTCCTGGATGTTGGCCTATTACCTCAGATTAGGATATTTTTCATCCATTATTAAATTTTAAAATATGCTTCATGGCCTTTTTATTCTTCTCTTCTCTTCCTTAAATTCCTGTCTTGCATAGTTTATTTCTCTTGAAGGTGTCTCATAATTCCTGTAAGCTTTCTTTATTCTTTTTCATTCTTTTTTTTCTTTTTGCTCCTCTGATTAAGTAATTTAAAATTTTCTGTCTTCATGCTCATTAATTCTTTCTTCAGCTTGATCAAGCTGGTTATTAAAGCATTTTACTGCATTTTAAATTCAGTCTTTATGTTTTCATCTCTATAGTTTCTATTTTTTATTGTTTCTATTTCTTTTTTCAATCTGTTCATTTGTGTTCATGTACCGTTTTCCAATTTTTATTTAAATAATTATTTTTATACTCTTGGAGTTTATTAAGAATTCTTAAGATAATTACTTAAATACTTTTTGTCATCTTATGGATTTCTCTTTCATTGGAGTCTATTGTTGGAACCCTGTTATTTCTTTTGATGGTGGCATTATTTCCTTAGTCTTTGTAATCCTCGTGTCCATGTGTTGTTGTTTGCAAATTTCTGAAGACAACCTCTTTTCCTTGTTTTCAAAGATATTCTTTGGCAGGGATAGACCTCCACTATTTATTCTAGTGTATGATTCCAGATGTTCTAGCTTGTAGAGACCCTGGGCAGGCAGACTTGCTTTTAGTTTCTCTGGCTGACTTACTACCATTGCTCTAAATTTGTGTTGGTTAGTTTCTGTTTTTTGGCAAGACCACTGGTTTAGTCCTACAATTAGATTGAGTCGCTGGATGAACACTGCAACGGTGATCTGGCTAGGTCACAGTGTTTACTCCTTGCTCAGAAGGTACCACTATTTGAGTTCAGCAACTGGATAGAGTTGCAGGAGGGGCCTCATTGTTTAGTAGATCAAGATGGATGCACTAACTGCTATACTCAACAGAAATGCGTGGTTGAGATATCTCTTCCGGAGTGGAGTATGGG
Source organism: Chlorocebus sabaeus (assembly GCF_047675955.1). NCBI lineage: Eukaryota > Metazoa > Chordata > Mammalia > Primates > Cercopithecidae > Chlorocebus > Chlorocebus sabaeus. The sequence continues at coordinate 19,012,672 of NC_132927.1, read as the reverse complement.
GGTGGCTTTGAGGTTGCAGCAAGTGCTGGTTGAACTCCTAGGTGTGGGAGAAGTAATGCTTGCTTGTTGTCATAATTTAATGCAGTGGTCATGTTTCTCCCTGTGTGGGCCCCTGGGCCTGAAATCTGGCTATCTTAGTGCTCTAGCCAGTGCGCATGCATCAGCTCTTCTGAAGGTGACCAGCTCGGCTTTGTGGGTGGGCTATGTGATCACAAATGATAGCTCTGATTTAGCACCACTGAAGGCAAGTAAGTTGAGGTTTCACTGAACTCTGCATGGTGATCTATGTGGGTTCCACTTTTTTTGCTTCATTTTTATCTGGCCCCTGCAATCTTTCCATTCACTTCCTCCTATATTTTTCATTCCCTGTTAGGTGAGAGTGCATTGAGCTCCCTGTGAAGTATCTCAGAATGCTAGGGAAGCTGAGTATCCACCTTCCCAGTTCTCTTTTTCCACTGTGGGAACCATGGGCCCTAGGGATTCATTCCTCTCTGTGGCACTTGGCCAACTTGGAGGAGGGAGTGGTACAATGCAGCCAAAGTGAGACTGGTTCTCTTACCTTTTTCAATGCAAATTTTTGTTCAATAATGTTTCACAGGTCTCTCAAGCTCATTCCCATGTTCAAAGTTTTTTTTTTTTTTTTTTTTTTTGAGACGGAGTCTTGCTCTGTCGCCCAGGCTGGAGTGTAGTGGCCGGATCTCAGCTCACTGCAAGCTCCGCCTCCCGGGTTTACGCCATTCTCCTGCCTCAGCCTCCCGAGTAGCTGGGACTACAGGCGCCCGCCACCTCGCCCGGCTAGTTTTTTGTATTTTTTAGTAGAGACGGGGTTTCACTGTGTTAGCCAGGATGGTTTCGATCTCCTGACCTCGTGATCCGCCTGTCTCGGCCTCCCAAAGTGCTGGGATTACAGGCTTGAGCCACCGCGCCCGGCCCCATGTTCAAAGTTTAAACCTGGTATTTCTGTCTGTGAATAATTTCAAGTTGATCTTTTATGACCAAGAGAGTGAACTCTGGTACCTCCTATTCTGCCATCTTGCTGATGTCACAGTATAAAGCCAAATTTTATAAAACATTTTTATAAGCTAGAATGATGCTAAGTAGTTTACATGTACTACATATTGAATACTCATATGGTCAATTTTTCAGATAAGAAAACTCAGACAGAAGGTAAAATATCACTGACCCATATCACAGAGCAGGAACAGCCAGAATTTCAATTCATATCAGGAGAACCCAACTCCGATGGCTAATGTGAGTTCTTTTCTATTCCCTAAGTGTCTTGGCTGGTTTGAGAAATAAAGGGAAAGAGTACAAGGGAAAGAAATTTTAAAGCTGGATGTCCGTGGGAGACATCACATGTCGGCAGGTTCCGTGATGCTCCCCTATCAGTAAAACCAGCAAGTTTTTATTAGCGATTTTCAAAAGGGGAGGGAGTGCACGGATAGGGTATGGGTCACAGAGATCACATACTTCACTAGGTAATAAAATATTACAAAGCAAGTAGAGGTGGGGTGAGATCACAGGACCACAGAATGGGACGAAATTAAAATTGCTAATGAAGTTTCAGGCACACATTGTCATTGATAACATCTTATCAGGAGACAGGGTTTGACAGCAGACAACCTGTCTGACCAAAATTTATTAGGCTGCAATTTCCTCATGCTAATAAGCCTGGAACACTACAGGGAACCAGGGCTTATTTCATCCCTTCGGTAAACATAAAAGACGCTGCCCCCACAGGGGCCGTTCATAGGCCTACCCTCAGGGAGGCATTCTCTTTCTCAGGGATGATCCTTACTGAGAAAAAGAATTCAGTGATATTTCCCCTATTTGCCTTTGAAAGAAGAGAAATATGGTTCTGTTCTGTCCAGCTTACCAGAAGAGTCCAAAGTCTTATCTCTCTTGTTCCCTGAACATTGCTGTTATCCTGTTCTTTTTTCAAGATGCCCAGATTTCATATTGTTCAAACATACATGCTCTACAAACAATTTGTGCAGTTAACACAATCATCACAGGGTCCTGAGGTGATATACATCCTCCTCAGTTTATGAAGATGGTGGGATTAAGAGATTAAAGACAGGCACAGGAAATCACAAGGGTATTGATTGGGGAAGTGATGTGTCCATAAAATCTTCACAATTTATGTTCAGAGATTTCAGTAAAGACAGGTGTAAGAAATTATAAAATTATTAATTTGGGGAACTAATAAATGTCCGTGAAATCTTCACAGTTAATGTCCTTCTGCTACAGCTTTAGCTGGTTCCTCCGTTCGGGGTCCCTGACTTCCCACAACAAATTCAGGTTCAAATGACTCCATCACTCAGTTATATGCATCATCCATACTCAAGATTAATTGCAAACCTTGCATTGAATAGCCTTCCTCTTGTATGTTCTGCCCTTTACCACTTGCTTTCAAGGAGTTTGTGGAACTATAATTTCTGTGGTCTTCATTATGTGAACATTTTATGTCCTTTATAGTTTAAAAAATTGTGACATTCAGAAATTATTTCCAACTTGCATCTCCTTCCTTTAGCACATCCTTTTGAAAAGCATCGTAAACCAATTTGTATGATGAGATTTAGCATAGTCATTTCATTTAAATCAAAAATTAAGTTTAAGTAATTAACAATTATAGTTTGTCTTCTTATTTCCTAAAGAAATTTCACACCATATACATTATACACCATATCTCTCAAAAATGTTAACAATTGTAAAGACAAGCAATCATTAAACTATGGTGGTAATCTTTCTCTAAAAATTAATTAGTAATGAAACTAAAATATATTTGCTATTGTTTGAATCATATACTTAGTATAACTCTTATTAACTTCTGAATAATGATTGCACTAGTTAAAGTCATAGAGAAAAGTAATTGACCTTAATTACTATTATATCTTACTATAAAATATAGTTCTAAACCTATGAAGCAGTATTTCTTAACATATTCCTCCCACTCCAATATTGTCATTATTTTCAGCAAACACAAAACTTTAAGTTTGCAGGTCCTTAAAGTAAAGCAAGTAAGGGTGACTTCAACTTGTTTATGCAGTATAAAACACACAGAGCCGGCCGGGATCGGTGGCTCAAGCCTGTAATCCCAGCACTTTGGGAGGCCGAGACGGGCGGATCACGAGGTTGGGAGATCAAGGAGACCATCCTGGCTAACAGGGTGAAACACCGTCTCTACTAAAAAATACAAAAAACTACCTGGGCGAGGTGGCGGGTGCCTGTTGTCCCAGGTACTCGGGAGGCTGAGGCAGGAGAATGGTGTCAACCCGGGAGGCGGAGCTTGCAGTGAGCTGAGCTCCGGCCACTGCACTCCAGCCTGGGCGACAGAGCGAGACTCTGTCTCAAAAAACAAACAAACAAACAAAAAACACAGTGCCATCTATCCATAGACAGGAATAATTCAATTTACAAACCACAAAACATGTAAACACTGACATTTGTACCAATAGCTTTTCTTTTTTTCCCTTCTTTCTTTCCAATTTTTACCTTTTCTATCTTTCTTTATATGATATGATATTTAGAGAGTGTAGAGTTTATACAGCTAATACTGACAGGAACAGGAGACAGAGACACTGGGTAGAAGAGGGCGGTTCCCTGGCAAAGGTCTTACCCTCAAGCCTGGATACCCATGGCCCTAAATGAGAGCAGGAATCCCTGTTTTCACACCCCAAAAGTTACCTTTTGTCCTGCTATACTCCGTATCCTGCACCCACATAAATCCCAAACCCCAAGCTCCAAAACAGACCAGCAGGCAAAGAGATGAGGAGACAAGCGGATGTAAGGTACAACAACACGTCAGAGAAAGAAAGAATAGGAGGGACGTCTGGGTGCCTCTATCGGTGGCTGCTGTCTATTGGCAATTTTTTTTTTTTTTTTTTTTTTTTTTTTTTGACAGAGCCTTTGTCTGTCTCCAGGCTGGAGTGCAGTGACGCAATCTCGACTCACTGCAACCTACTCCTCCCAGTTTCAAGCAATTCTCCTGCCTCAGCCTCCCGAGTAGCTGGGACTACAGGCACGCGCCACGACGCCCAGCTAATTTTTTTTTTTTTTTTTTTTTTTTTTTTTTTTTTTTTTTTTTTTTTTTGTATTTTTAGAAGAGATGAGGTTTCATCTTGCTGGCCAGGTTGGTTTTGAACTCCTGACCTCATGATCCGCCCACCACGGCATCCCAAAGTGCTGGGATTACAGGAGTGAGCCACGGCGCCTGGCCAGTAAATATTTTTAGATGCATTTAAAAAATTGATCCTACGCTGGGCTCATGGCTTATGCCTGTAATTTCAACACTTTTGGAGGTCATGGGGGTTGGATTACTTGAAACCAACAGTTCAAGACTAGCCTTTAGTGAGACGCATCTCTACAACAAATAATAATAATAATAATTAGCCAGACATGGTGGCGCCTGACTATAATCCTGGCTACCTAGGAAACTGAGGTGGGAGGATCACAGGAGCCCAGGAGTTCCAAGCGGCAGTTAACTATGATTCTGCTACCGCACTCCAGCCTGGGCAACAGAACAAGACACATTCTCAAAAAAATAAAATAAAAATAAAAATGTTCCTAACAAGAAGATGATTGGATGCTATATGTATAATTATCTCCTTTTTGTTTTTACCTTCTGAATTTCAAATGGAATATTTCCAACAGCATTAAAATACATTCAAGTATCTTCTAATCAAAATAACAAATCCCTCCTTGATTCCAGGTTTCCCATCTAGAATTCTATTATACTTCATTGCCCAACTCTTCTGTTTCTTTCATTTTTTGCTGAGACTACTGTCATTAAAACTAATATATGGGGGAGGAGAATCGCAAAACTTTTTAATGTTGTTGATTTTTCCTGCTTTTAGTAGGTTTTGTAATACAGATGGTATGTAAATAAATATATCCTTAGTTATATCCAAACTCTTTACAGTGTATTTTTTAAGATATCATTTTTGGTTTTTTGTAAGTTTTTTTCACTAGTTGGAATTCCATTTTGCTAACATTGTATCTCCTGCCCTCTTTCTTATCTCTTGTTTTAAATGAAAGAGAAAATTAATTATTCATAATATTTGGCGTTGTCTGAACAATTATCTCTTCTCTTTTTTTCTTTCTTCCTTAACATTTATTAAAGGCTTTCTGTGAACTACATGTTGAGGATGCTGAGTAAAATCACCTACCATTAAGTAGTGTATTATTTGGTTAAGAAAACCATATTAAAATTATAAGCCGGAGTAAGACTATTTTTACAGAAAGATTTTTCTGACAACTTTGTAGAGAAGAGAGACAAAACTGGACTCAGGAGGAGGCTAGTTCAGAGACTGTTGAAATTATTTAGGAGGGTTGAAAAATGGAATAAAAAAGAAGTTAGAATGGAAAGAAAAAAAAAGAAGGATGAACATGTACAGGACTAATAATGTCATCTGAAGTGGACAGAAGAAAAATCAACCTAAGATAGAGACTTCCATTTATTAGAAATGTTGCTGGGATCAACATTCCAAGAGCAATGAACACTACAGAGAAGTTCCTTGCTTTCATTAGAATGAATAAGAATACAAGTTAGTGTACAATATAAATTCAGAAACTGCCGAGTGCTGTGGGGGAAAATGTGCTAGAACTTGACTGGGGATTGGGTGAATAGTTCAATTTGGTGATCTCTGTAGAGCTTTTTGAGGAGATGAAATGTAAGCTGAGGCCTGAGTGAGCAGGAAGAAGTTACATAAATGTCATATGTGAGCATTCTAGGCAAATAAAATAGCAAATAAAGAGGCAAATTGGCATGTTTGAGGAACAAATATGGAGTTTCAGAGATGCATAGATATCCCTGTTACTGCCACTTGTTTCTTCAGTCTAATTTTACCAATACTCATTCAGCTAGCCTATGTCAACACCAAGAGTTATGCACACATCAGCTAAGGCAGTAACAATTTTGATTGTTTGCTCAACTACTTATCAGTTTAATGACAGAAAATATGCTAACATTTAGTAGTATAAACACATCTCCTTATTTCACTAAAATGTCCCTCTCACTTGACTCAGTCACTGAAATGGAAACCATTATCCAATACTAAGGCCATCCAGTCCCCCATGTATTGTGCAAGAATTTCTGACCCTCCGAAGTTACAGAATCCTAAAAGGAAATGTTTCCGTATTGCTTCCAGGAGTCTGGGTACCTATCTGGGCCTACGAGTTTTTTAAGTAGGGTGATCCATGTTGCTTGTAGCCCAACTACTTTTCTTCTGAAAGACACTTCCTCTTTTTTGTATGAATTTAAGATCATTGTGCAAAATTTCAGGAGTATTTGTAATATTTCTATGCTCCAAGTGTGAAGTCTCCAGGTCTGTTCTTTGTTTAAAAGATTGTGTTTGCCATTCGGAGTCCATTGTGGTTTCATATAGATTTTAAGATTTTTTTTCTATTTCTATAAAAAAAGTCATCAGAATTTTAATAGGAATTATATTACATTTGTAGATCACTTTGTGTAGTATGAACATTTTAACAATATTGATTCTTCCAATTCATGAGCATCTTGTATTTCTACATTTGTCTGTGTCATTAATTTCACACATCAATGTTTTACCCTTTTTAGTATACAAGTATTTTACCTCTTTAAGTTTATTCCTAAATACAGGCATGTTTTATCACTTTTTTGTTATCGTGTATTGGGTTGTTTTCTTAATTTCCTTTTGAAATAGCTAATTGTTTGTGTATAAAAAATCATTGATTTTTGCATTTTGACTTTATATCATACAACTTTACTGAATTTGCTTATTAATTCTAACAGGAATTTTTGTGTCATTAGGGTTTCATATATATATATATCTGCTTGAAGATTATATAATATATAGAAATGAATGTACATATTATAATCTAGAAACAAATTATATACATAAGTATGTTTATAATCTGCAAACAGATAACTTTTTATCTGTCTCTCTGATTTGAATGTCTTTCATTTATTTTAATTGCCTAATTCCACTGACTAGGACTTCCAGTATTTTCTTGAATAGATGTGGTGAAAATGGACATTTTTGATTTGTGCTGAATCTTAGGGAGAAAACTTTCATTTTTTCCACTTATTATGATGTTGACTGTGGGCTTCTTCTATCTGACCATTATTCTGTTGAGTTAGATTATTTTTATACTTATTTGTTGAAGATTTTAACATAAATTAATGTTGAACTTTGTCGGGTGCTTTTTCTGCATGTATTGAGGTGATCGTGTATTTTTTTTTATTTTTTCAATGTGATGTATTACATTGATTGATATGTGTGTGTTGGACCATATTTGCACCCCAGGAAAAAATACCACTTAGGCATGGTCTATGACCCTTTTAATGTGCTTTTTAAATTTGATTTTCTAATCTTTCATTGAGGATTCTTTTATTTGTGTCCATCAGATACATTAGCCTGTCATTTACTTTCTTTGTGGTATCTAGTTTTGAAATCAGGGTAATGATGGGACCATAAAATGAGTTTGAAAGTGTTTCTTCTTTTATTTTTCAGAAGATTTTAAAAAGCATTGATTTTGATCTTATTTTGAATATTTGGTAAAATTAACCTTTGTAGCCTTTTATTGGTTTGAAAGTTATTGAACACTAATTCAATCTCTTCATTTGCTATTGGTATTTTAGGCTTTCTGTTTCTTCATAATTGAGTGTTGGTAGGTTATATGTCCTAGCAACTTATTCCTTGCTTCTAGGTTATTCAATCCATAGTTATATATTTGTTAATAATAATCCTTTATGATTCTTTTGATTTCTGAGTCAGCCATTGCAATGCATGTTTTTTTGTTTCTGTATTTTATTTATTTGACTCTTCTCATTTTTTCTTAGTCTACCTAAAAGTTTGTTGATGTTGTTTATCTTTTCAAAAAGCCAACTTTTAGCCATGCTTATTTTTCTCTATTTTTTTAGTTCTGCTCTGATTTATTTCTTTTCCAGTCTATATTATTTCCTTATTACAACTTATTTTGGCCTTAGAATTTTTTTTTTTTTCCTAGCTCTTTGAGTTAGAAAATTAGGTTGCTTGAGATTTCTTTGCTTTTTAATGTATTTATTTATTGCAATAAACTTCCCTCTTGGTAATATTTTCTCTGCATCTTATATGTGGTGGATTTACTTTTCAATTACACTTATCTCACGATACAGTTATAACTCTTTTTTTGATTTATTCGTTGACCTAATGGTTGTTTAAGATTGTGTTATGTGGTTTTCACATATCTGGGGTTTTTTTTCCTGTTTTCTTGGTGTTATTGACACCGAGTTTCATTTAATAATAAACTGAAATTATGATGAGGAAAAAATATGGAATAATTTAATCATATTGAATATGTTAAAAATTGTTTTATGATCTAACATGTGATCTATTGTGGAGAATGCTGTGTATGCATTTGAGAAGACATGTATACTTATATTGTCGAGTAGAAAGTTCTGTATGTGTCTATAGGCTATTTGGTGTATAGTACTATTCATGCCACTTACTTATTTTATTGATTTTCTTCCTGGATATTGAATCAGTTATTGTGAGAAGGATCCTGAAGTCCTCTGCTATCCTTGTATTGCTTTCAGTTTCTCCTCTCAGATCTGCCAATAGTTGCTTTATATATTTAGGTATTCTAATGATGGGTGTGTATATATTTATAATTTTTATATCTTTCTATTGAATTTACTGGTGTTTTCATTATATAATGACCTTCTTTATCACTAGACACATTTTTTGACTTAAAATTTATTTTGGGTAATATAGGTGAGCCACTTGTGCTTTCTTTTGGTTACCATTTGCATGAAATATTTATTTCTATCTCTTTCCTTTCAGTCTACATGTATCCTTAAATCTAAAATGAGTTTCTTGTAGAACATATCATTAGATTTTGTTTCTATTTTTAATTTTGAAATAGCTCTGTTCAAGTAATCTTGCCTTTTAATTGAGGAGTTTAATCCATTTGTTTTTGGGTAATTTTTTACAGGTCAAGAATTCTTATTGCCATTTGTAAGTTGTTTTATGTTTTCCAGTTTGTTGTCCAACTTACTTTCTTGTTGTATTCCCTTATTCTTTAATGATTTTGGTAGTAATTTGTTTTAATTATTTTATCTTATCTCTGGTGTATTTATTATAATCTTTTCTCATTAATTTACACAAAGGTTTCATAAAATATCTTACAGCCATAAATATGTATTTTAAGTTAATAATAGCTCAGCTTCATTAACATACTCGAAGTCTACATTATACTCCTCCCAATATTCTTTGTGTTCTTGTAGTCATATTTTCTCTTCATACTGTGTATTCATTGGCAAATTTTTATCTTAATGTTGATGTCAGAATATGAAGTAAATTATGCACTCCATTTCAATTTTTTGTTATTCTGCAGCTATGTACATATTTACGTTTATAAGTCAGTTTGACTCTTTCATGTGCTTTTGCGTTGCTGTTGACCATGTGTTTCTTTGTTAATTTCTTTCCTTCCTTTTTTATTTCCTTCCTTCCTTCCTTCCTTCCTTCCTTCCTTCCTTCCTTCCTTCCTTCCTTCCTTCCTTCCTTCCTCCCTCCCTCTCTCCCTTTTTTCTTTCTTATAACTTTTATTTCAGGTTTGGGGGTACATACGAAGATTTGTTACATAGGTAAATTCACGCTACTGGGGTTTGTGGTACAGATTATTTCGTCACACAGCAATTAAGTCCAGTACCCAATAGTTATCTTTCTTGCTCCTCTTCCTCCTTCCTCCTTCTACCCTCAAGTAGACCCCAGTGTCTATTTCCTTGTGTTCATAAGTTTTCTTCATTTAGTTGCCACTTACAATTGAGAACATGCAGAATTTGGTTTTCTGTTTCTGTGTTATTCTGCTGAAGATAATAGCCTCCAGTTTGATTCATCTTCCTGCAAAAGACATAAGCTCATTCTTTTTTATGACTGCATAGTATTCCGTGGTAGATATGTACCACATTTCTCTTTATGCAATCTGTCATTGGTGAGCATTTAGGTTGATTCCATGACTTGCTATGGTGAATAGTGCTGCACTGAACATTTAGGTGCATGAGTCTTTATGGAAAAATGATTTATATTTCTCTGGGTAAACAACCAGTAATGGATTGCTGTATCAAATGGTAGTTCTGCCTTTAGCTCTTTGAGGAATCATCACACCTATTTTCACAATGGTTAAAATAATTCACACTTCCAACAAGAGTGTATAAATGTTCCTTTTTCTCCACAACCTCAACAGTATCTGTTATTTTTTTGACTTTTTATAGTAGCCATTCTGATTGGTATGAGATGATATCTAATTGTGTTTTGATTTACATTTTCTTAATAATCAGATCAATGATGTTTAGCTTTTTTTTCCATATGTTTGTTGGGCACACATATGTCTTCTTTTGAAGGTGTTTGTTCATGTTCTTTGCCTACTTTTTGATGAAATTTTTTTCTCTTGTAAATGTGTTTAAGTTTCTTACAGGTGATAAATATTAGACCTTTGTCAGATGCATAGTTTGCAGCTATTTTCTCCAATTCTGTAAGTTGTCTGTTTACTTTGTTTGCTGTGCAAAAACACTTCTGTTTAATTAGATCCCATTTGTCAATTTTGTTCTTCTTGTGATTGCTTTTGGTGTCTTGTCATAACATCTTTGCCCATTCCTTTGTCCAGGATGGTATTGGCTGGTTTGTCTTCCAGGGTTTTTATAATTTTGGATTTTACATTTAGGTCTTTAATACATACTGAGTTGACTTTTTTATATGGTGTAAGGAAGGGGTCCAGCTTCATACTTCTGCATATGGCTAACCAGTTTTCTCAGCACCATTTATTGAATAGGGACTCTTTTCCCTATTTCTTTTATTGTTTTTGTTTTGTTTTATTTTTTTAGCTTTGGCGAAGATCAGGTGGTCAAAGGTGTGTGGCCTTATTTTGGGGCTCTCTATTCTGTTCCATTGATCTCTGTGCCTGTTTTTGTATTGGTACCATGCTGTTTTGATTATTGTAACACTGTAGTATAAAGTCAGGTAATGTGATGCCTTCAGCTTTGTCCTTTTTTCTTAGGATTGCCTTGGCTATTCAACCTCTTTTTTTTGGTGACATATGAATTTTAAAATATTTTTTCTAGTTTTGTGAGGAATGTCATTGGTAATTTAATAATAATAGCATTGAATTTGTAAATTGTTCTGGGCAGAATGGCCATTTAAATGATATTGATTCTTCCTATCAGTAAGATGGGATGTTTTTCCATTTGTGTGTGTCTTCTCTGACTCCTTTGAGCAGTGTTTTGTAATTCTCACTGTAGAGCTCTTTCATCTCCCTGGTTAGCTGCATTACTAGGTATTTTTTTCTTTTTGTGGAAACTGTGAATTGGATTGCCTTTCCAATTTGGTTCGCAGCTTGGCTGTTGTTGGTATATGGAAATGTTAGTGACTTTTGCACTTTGATATTGTATCCTGAAACTGCTGAAGTTGTTTATCAGCAGAAGGAACATTTGAGTCAAGACTATGGGGTTTTCTAGATATAGAATTACATCATCTGCAAACAGAGATAGTTTGACTTCCTCTCTTCCTATCTGGATGCCTTTATTTCTTTGTCTTGCCTGATTGCTCTGGCTAGGACTTCAAATTGCTCTGGCTATGTTGAATATGAGTGGTGAGAGAGGGCATCCTTATCTTGTGTTGGTTTTCAAGTAGAATGCTTCGAGCTTTTGTACATTCATTATAATATTGGCTGTGGGTTTGTCATTCATGGCTCTTATTATTTTGAGTTATGTTCTTTATTTATTTTATTTTATTTTATTTGTATTATACTTTAAGTTCTAGGGTACATGTGCACAATGCACAGGTTTGTTGTATATGTATATATGTGCCATATTGGTGTGCTACACCCATTAACTCATCATTTACATTAGGTATATCTCCTAATGCTATCCCTCCCCGCTACACCCACTGCATGACAGGCCCTGGTGTGTGATGTTCCCCTTCTTGTGTCCAAGTGTTCTCATTGTTCAATTCCCTCCTATGAGTGAGAACATGCGGTGTTTGGTTTATTGTCTTGCAATAGTTTGCTGAGAATGATGGTTTCCAGATTCATCCATGTCCCTACATAGAACGTGAACTCATCCTTTGTTATGGCTGCATAGTAGTCCATGGTGTATATGTGCCACATTTTCTTAATCCAGTCTATCATTGATGGACATTAATGCTTCCAAATCTTTGCTATTGTGAATAGTGCCACAATAAACATACATGTGCATGTGTCTTTATGGCAGCATGATTTATAATCCTTTGGGTATATACCCAGTAATGGGATGGCTGCATCAAATGTTATTTCTAGTTCTAGATCCTTGAGGAATCGCCACACTGTCTTCCACAATGGTTGAACTACTTTACAGTTCCACCAACAGTGTAAAAGTGTTTCTATTTCTCCACATCCTCTCCAGCACCTGTTGTTTCCTGACTTTATAATGATCACCATTCCAACTGCTGTGAGATGGTATCTCATTGTGGTTTTGATTTGCATTTCTCTGATGACGAGTGATGATGAGCATTTTATCATGTGTCTGTTGGCTGCATAAATGTCTTCTTTTGAGAAATATCTTTTCATATCCTTTGCCCACTTTTTGATGGGGTTGTTTGTTTTTTTCTTGTAAATTTGTTTGAGTTCTTTGTTAATTCTGGATATTAGCCCTTTCTCAGATGAGTAGGTTGCAAAAGTTTTCTCCCATTCTGTGGGTTGCCTGTTCACTCTGATGGTAGTCTCTTTTGCTGTGCAGAAGCTCTTTAGTTTAATTAGATCCCATTTGTTAATTTTGGCTTTTGTTGCCATTGCTTTTTGGTGTTTTATACATGAAGTCCTTGCCCATGCCTATGTCCTGAATGGTATTGCCTAGGTTTTCTTCTAGGGTTTTTATGGTTTTAGGTCTAATATTTAAGTTTTTAATCCATCTTGAATTAATTTTTGTTTAAGGTGTAAAGAAGGGATCCAGTTTCAGCTTTCTGCATATGGCTACCCAGTTTTCCCAGCACCATTTATTAAACAGGGAATTCTTTCCCCATTGCTTGTTTTTGTCAGATTTGTCAAAGATCAGATGGTTGTACATGTGTGGTATTATTTCTGAGGACTCTGTTCTGTTCCATTGGTCTATATCTCTGTTTTGGTACAAGTACCATGCTGTTTTGGTTACTGTAGCCTTGTAGTATAGTTTGAAGTCAGGTAGCTTGATGCCTCTAGCTTTGTTCTTTTTGCATAGGATAGTCTTGGCAATGAGGGCTCTTTTTTGGTTCCATATGAACTTTAAAGTAGTTTTTTTCCCCCAATTCTGTGAAGAAAGTCATTGGTAGCTTGATGTAGATGGCATTGAATCTATAAATTACCTTGGACAGTATGACCATTTTCACAATATTGATTCTTCCTATACATGAGCATATAATGTTCTTCCATTTGTTTGTGTTCTCTTTTATTTCATTGAGCAGTGGTTTGTAGTTCTCCTTGAAAAGGTCCTTCACATCCCTTGTAAGTTGGATTCCTAGGTATTTTATTCTCTTTGAAGCAATTGTGAATGGGAGTTCACTCATGATTTGACTCTCTGTTTGTCTGTTATTGGTGTATAAGAATGCTTGTGATTTTTCCTTACTCATTTTGTATCCTGAGACTTTGCCAAAGTTGTTTATCAGCTTAAGGAGATTTGGGGCTGAGATGATGGGGTTTTCTAAATATACAATCATGTCATCTGCAAACAGGGACAATTTAACTTCCTCTTCTCCTAATTGAATACACTTTATTTCTTTCTTTTGTCTGATTACCCAGGACAGAACTTCTAACACTATGTTGAATAGGAGTAGTGAGAGAGGGCATCCCTGTCTTATGGCAGTTTTCAAAGAGAATGCTTCCAGTTTTTGCCCATTCAGTATGATACTGGCTTTGGGTTTGTCATAAATAGCTCTTATGATTTTGAGATAAGTTCCATCAATATTGAATTTGTTGAGAGTTTTTAGCACGAAGGGCTGTTGAATTTTGTCAAAGGTCTTTTCTGCATCTATTGAGATAATCTTGTGGTTTTTGTCTTTGGTTCTGCTTATGTGATGGATTATGTTTATTGATTTGTGTATGTTGAACCAGCCTTGCATCCTGGGGATGAAGCCCACTTAATCATGGTGGATAAGCTTTTTGATATGCTGCTGGAGTCGGTTTGCCAGTATTTTATTGAGGAGTTTTGCATGCATTTTCATCAGGGATATTGGCCTAAAATTCTCTTTTTTTGTTGTTGTGTCTCTGCCAGGCTTTGGTATCAGGATGATGCTGGCCTTATAAAATGAGTTAGGGAGGATTCCCTCTTTTTCTATTGATTGGAATAGTTTCAGACGGAATGGTACCAGCTCCTCCTTGTACCTCTGGTAGAATTAGGCTGTGAATCAGTCTGGTCCTGGACTTTTTTTGGTTGGTAGGCTATTAATTATTGCCTCAATTTCGGAGCCTGTTATTTGTCTATTCAGGGATTCAACTTCTTCCTGGTTTAGTCTTGAGAGGGTATAAGTGTCCAGGAATTTATCCATTTCTTCTAGATTTTCTAGTTTATTTGCATAGAAGTGTTTATAGTATTCTGTGATGGTAGTTTGTATTTCTATGGGATCAGTGTTGATATCTCCTTTATAGTTGTTTATTGCATCTTTTTGAGTCTTCTCTCTTTTCCTCTTTATTAATCCTGCTAGCGGTCTATCAATTTTGTTGATCTTTTCAAAAAATCAGCTCCTGGATTCACTGACTTTTTGAAGGGTTTTTTTGTGTCTCTATCTCCTTCAGTTCTGCTCTGATCTTAGTTATGTCTTGCCTTCTGCTAGCTTTTGCATGTGTTTGCTCTTGCTTCTCTAGTTCTTTTAATTGTGTAGTAGGATGTTGATTTTAGATCTTTCCTGCTTTCTCTTGTGGGCATTTAAGGTGCTAGAAATTTCCCTCTACGCACTGCTTCAAATGTGTCCCAGAGATTCTGGTATGTTGTGTCTTTTTTCTCATTGGTGTCAAAGAACATTTTTATTTCTGCCTTCATTTCATTATGTACCCAGTAGTCATTCAGGAACTGGTTGTTCAGTTTCCATGTAGTTGAGCAGTTTTGAGTGAATTTCTTAATCTTGAGTTCTAGTTTGATTGCACTGTGGTCTGAGAGATAGTTTGTTATAATTTCTGTTCTTGTACATTTGCTGAGGAGTGCTTTACTTCCATCTATGTGGTCAATTTTGGAACAAGTACGATGTGGTACTGGGAAGAATATATATTCTGTTGTTTTATGGTGGAAAGTTCTGTAGATGTCTATAAGGTCTGCTTGGTGCAGAGCTAAGTTCAATTCCTGGATATCTTTTTTAACTTTCTGTCTCATTGATCTGTCTAATGTTGACAGTGGGGTGTTTAAGTCTCACATTATTATTGTGTGGGAGTCTAAGTCTCTTTGTAAGTCTCTAAGGATTTGCTTTATGAATTTGGGTGCTTCTGTATTGGGTGCATATATATTTAGGATAGTTAGCTCTTCTTGTTGAATTGATGCCTTTACCATTGTGTAATGGCCTTCTTTGTCTCTTTTGATCGTTGTTGGTTTAAAGTCTGTTTTATTAGAGACCAGGATTGCAACCCCTGGCTTCTTTTGTTTTCCATTTGCTTGGTAGATCTTCCTCCATCCCTTTATTTTGAGCCTATATGTGTCTCTGCATGTGAGGTGAGTCTCCTGAATATAGAACACTGTTGGGTCTTGACTCTTTATCCAATTTACCAGTCTGTATCTTTTAACTGGAACATTTAGCACATTTACATTTAAGGTTAATATTGTTATGTGTGAATTTGATCCTGTCATTATGATGTTAGCTGGTTGTTTTGCTCATTGGTTGATGCAGTTTCTTCCTAGCATCTATGGTCTTTACAATTTGGCATGTTTTTGCAATGGCTGGTACCAATTTTTCCTTTCCATATTTAGTGCTTCCTTCAGGACCTCTTGTAGAGCCGGCCTCATGGTGACAAAATCTCTCAGCATTTGCTTGTCTGTAAAGGATTTTATTTCTCCTTCACTTATGAAGCTTAGTTTGGCTGGATATGAAATTCTTGGTTGAAAATTCTTTTCTTTAAGAATGCTGAATATTGGCCCCCACTCTCTTCTGACTTGCAGGGTTTCTGCTGAGAGATCCGTTGTTAGTCTGATGGGCTTCCCTTTGTGGGTAACCTGACTTTTCTCTCTGACTGTCATTAACATTTTTTCCTTCATTTCAACTTTGGTGATTCTGACAATTATGTGTCTTGGAGTTGCTTTTCTTGAGGAGTATCTTTGTGGCATTCTCTGTGTTTCCTGAATTTGAATGTTGGCCTGCCTTGCTAGGTTGGGGATGTTCTCCTGTATAATATACTGCAGAGTGTTTTCCAACTTGGTTCCATTCTCCCCATCACTTTCAGGTACACCAATCAGATGTAGATTTGGTCTTTTCACATAGTAACATATTTCTTGGAGGCTTTGTTCTTTTCTTTTTACTCTTTTTTCTCTAAACTTCTCTTCTGGCTTTATTTCATTCATTTGATCTTCAATCACTGATACCCTTTCTTCCACTTGACCAAATTGGCTACTGAAACTTGTGCATTCTTCATGTACTTGTTGTGCCGTGGTTTTCAGCTCCATCAGGTCATTTAAGGACTTCTCTTCACAGGTTATTCTAGTTAGCTATTCGTCTAATCTTTTTTCAAGGGTTTTAGCTTCTTTGCAATGGACTCGAACTTCCTCCTTTAGCTCGGAGATGTTTGATCGTCTGAAGATTTCTTCTCTCAACTCGTCAGTCATTCTTCGTCCAGCTTTGTTCCATTGCTGGCGAGGAGCTGTATTCCTTTGGAGGGGCAGAGGCACTCCGATTTTTAGAATTTTCAGCTCTTCTGCTCTGTTTTTTTCCCCAGCTTTGTGGCTTTATCCACCTTTGGTCTTTGGTCATGGTGACATACAGATGGAGTTTTGGTGTGGATGTCCTTTCTGTTTGTTAGTTTTCCTTCTAACAGTCAGGACCCTCAGCTGCAGATCTTTTGGAGTTTGCTGGAGGTCCATTTCAGACCCTGTTTGCCTGGGTATCAGCAGCGAAGGCTGCAGAACAGCTAATATTGCTGAAGAGTAAATGCTGCTGCCTGATCGTTCCTCTGAAAGCTTCATCTCAGAGGGGCACCCGGCCTTGTGAGGTGTCAGTCTGCCGCTACTGGGGGTTGCCTCCCAGTTAGGCTAGTCGGGGGTTAGGGACCCACTTGAGGTGGCAGTCTGTCTGTTCTCAGATCTCAAACTCCTTGCTGGGAGAACTACTGCTCTCTTCAAAGCTGTCATACAGGGACATCTGCTGCCCTTTGTTCGTCTATGCCCCACCCCCAGAGGTGGAGTCTACAGAAGCAGGCAGGTCTCCTTGAGCTGCAGTGGGCTCCACCCAGTTCTAGCTTCCTGGCTGCTTTGTTTACCTACTCAAGCTTCAGCAATGGCGGGTGCCCCTCTGCCATCCTCGCTGCTGCATGGCAGTTCCATCTCAGACTGCTGTGCTATCAATGAGCGAGGGTCCGTGGGCATGAGACCCTCTGAGCCCCGCACAGGATGTAATTTCCTGGTGTGCCGTTTACTAAGATGGTTGGAAAAGCGCAGTATTAGGGTGGGAGTGACTCGATTTTCCAGGTGCCATCTGTCACAGCTTCCCTTGGCTAGGAAAGGGAATTCCCTGACCCCTTGTGCTTTGGGGTGAGGCAATGCCTCGACCTGCTTTGGCTCTTGCTGTGTGGGCTGCACCAACTGTCCTCCCCACATTGTCCGACAAGCACTAGTGAGATGAACCCAGTACCTCAGTTGGAAATGCAAAAATCACCTGTCTTCTGCTCACTCACGCTGGAAGCTATAGATTGGAGCTGTTCCTATTCAGCCATCTTGGAAGCGCCCCGAGTTATGTTCTTTCAATACCTAGTTTATTAAGAGTTTTTAGCATGAAAGTGTGTTGAATTTTACTGAAAACCTTTTCTTTGTCTGTCTTGTAAGGCAGGTCTATGGGTGGTGAATTTTCTGTTTTCGTTCTCCTGGGAAAGATTTTGTCTATTTGTAAAGGATAATTTTTATCATGGTATAGTATTATTGGTTGGAAAGGTTTATTTCTTATAGTATTTTGAATATGTCATTCCATGCTTCTTTTTTTTTTTTTTTTTTTTTTTTTTTTTTTCTTAACAGAGTTTCACTCTTGTCACCCAGGCTGGAGTGCAATGGCATGATCTTGGCTCACTGCAGCCTCTGCCTCCCAGGTTCAAGAGATTCTCCTGCCTCAACCTCCTGAGTAGCTGGGATTATAGGCATGCACCACCATGCCTGGGTAATTTTTGTCTTTTTAGTTGAGATGTGTTTTTGCCATGTTGTCCAGGCTGGTCTTGAACACCTGATGTCAGGTGATCCACCCACCTCGTCCTCCCAAAGTGTTGGGATTACAGGCGTGAGCCACCACGCTTGGTTGACATGCCATTCTTTCCTCACCTGATAGTATTTTCTGGGAAACCCAATGATCATATTAGGAGGATTTCAGTATATGTGATGAGTAGCATTTCTCTTCCTGTTTTTAAAATTCATTGTCCTAAATTTTTGAAAATTTAGTTATATAATGTCTCAGCATAGCATTTTTGTAGTGATTCTATTTTTGATCCTTTGGGTTCTTGAATCTGTATGTTTATAATTCTTTCAAGATTTGTGAAGTTTTTAGCTATTTCGTTTTTACATAAGATTTCTGCATCTTTCTATGTCTCTTATTCTTGGACTTCTATAATGTGGATATTAGTTTGTTTGATTGTGTCCAATAAAACCCATAGACTTTCTTTATTCTTTAACGTTCTTTTTCTCCTCTGACTGACAGAATTCACAGATTCTTTCTTCTGCTTCATTGAGTCTGCTGCTGAAACTCTATATTGTTTTTCTTTTAATTAATTGTATTTTTCAGTTATGTAACTTTTGCTTAGTTTTTAAATAATTCCTGTTTCTTCATTAAATTTTGTTTTGTTAATATATTGTTTTCTTTGTTTTTGCTGTTGTCTGTATTCTGTTGTCATTTGCTGAGAATTTTATAAAACAATAATTATTTTACATTATTTTCCAAACAATTCATAGATCTCCATTTCTTTGGGATTGGTTCATGGCGATTTATTGTATTCCACGGGTTGTGCTGTTTTCTTGACTTTTCATATTGCATGTAGCCGTGCATTGATATCCATGCATTTATGTAATCATCTATTTCACATTTTAGAAACTTTTGCTTTGGTGGGGAAAGACCTTCACTTACATATTAATTCAAGTGTTGTTATTTGGGTGGTGTGAAATTCCTCTGGGTTTGGTGGGGAGGGGCACAGCAGCATGGATTCCAGGCTGTCCCATCAGCTAGGGTCAGTATTGGCAAAAACTGCAAAGATATTCAGTGGTGAAAGCTCTGAATGTCCTCTGTAGCAGCAAAGACTGCTGGAGTACTTGGTTGCAAATGTTCTCTTTTTCTCCACTAGAGATCTCTGCCTAGGATATCCCTCTTGGTGCCAACATGTGCCATGCTGGTGGATGGACTGACACAGATAGAATGCTTCCAATGCTCCTCTATGTAGTCATCTTTCATTTTTGTGATCCATTTTGTTGCTGCAGCTTAATTTTACTCTGAATGTCTTAGATTTATTTCTGTTAACAAGTTGTTATTAAATTGTCGTTTTGTGAGAGAATAAAGGCTGGGATCTTCTAGTCTGCCATCTCGCTGATGTTACTCCCTGTGTGTCTGTTCCAACTCAATATTCAATGACATCACTTTGATAGGTTGAAATAATCCACGATGCAATATTGACATCACATAAATTGCAAAACACTACAAATCAACATCGTGTACCTCCATTCCTTTGCTGTATGCCAGTTGTGAGTAACCATTTACCTGAACATCACTGCCCATATATTCCTGATTGCTCCTTTTCAATTTCTTTTTCATTTTCATCTTTTTCTACCAGATCTCTCAGTTAATTTATACAACTCTGACATTGTCCTCTTTCCTAGTTTTGTTTTTATATTAGAACCTCAACCTAATGCCATGACTTTATATACAATTTGTAAGCTGAAGAAAGCAAAATTTAAATAGATATAGAGATATATTTATATCAACATACAGGGATATAAGTATATAGATAATAGATATATAGACATATATTTCCAACTCAACTTTCTCAAGCATAATATCTAGCAGCTTGGGAAATGAGTGGTAGATGGTGAATGATGCATTATAGTGTCCACTTTAGTGTTCCTAGGATATGCTAGGTTTCTTCCCATATCTAAGCCTTCAAATTTGCTTTTTATTTTCATTTTTATTATTTTTTAAAATTTAGAAGCAGTGTTTCATTCTGTCACCTAGACTGGAGTTCGGTGGCATGATCACAGCTTACTGCAGTCTCGAACTCCTAAGCTCCAATGATCCTACTGCCTCAGCCTCCCAAGTAACTGGAACTATAGGTATGTGCCACCACACCTGGATATCTTTTTGTTTTTATTTGAAGAGATCAAGTCTCACTATATTGCCTAGACTTATCTCAAACTTCTGGTCTCAAGTAATCCTGCTGTCTCCACCTACCAAACTGTGGGGAATGCAAGCATGAGGCACCACACCTAGCTGCTTTTTACTTTTTATAGAAGTTTTTCCGTAGATCTCTATATAGTTAATTTCTTCTCATCTTGAATATCCTTCAGAAAAGATGTAATGCATTTCTTTACCTTCCTGAGAGCCAGCTCCTCTTCATCCTCTTCATTTTTTGATATGTTCTTTAAATATGTTTATAATTAGCTTTGCAATGTTAATTTTTTTGATGATTTCTTACTATGAAGTATAGAAACTTTGTGACTTATAGAAACTTTATAACTTGTTTACTGTGTCATTCTAATGTCTAGATGAGTCCCTGGAAATGTTAAGAACTCGTAACAATGTATTGTGCAACTAATATATTGCACCACTATACAAGCATTTGCTTAATACTTCTATTGCTTCCCAGTATAGGAATAAATCCCTTTTATTATTTTTGGAAAAGAAAATTAAGTGCAATGTCATTGAACTGTGTACCAGAGTAACAGCTGTGACATCATCAGGGCAATTTTAAACAATATTTTGATAATAATAGTGGGTGTTACTACTCTAGATTTCTTCAATTCACATATCACATAATTGATATTCAGTGAAATACCAATTATGCTTATGAAAAGTTATATACTATGAATTTACAGAAAGGAAAAAACCTCCTAGTAAGTACAGTCCTCATCTCAAAGATTATTTTCTTTCATTGCTTTGATTTCTGATAAAATTTATGTTTAACCATTGAATTGGACTCCTGAGACAAAGTTAGAATTTATTTGATAAAATTTATGAAACAATTTCAATCTCATAGCCTTTCTTTGCCAGTTAGCTATACATTTTCCGTGAGGTAACGGGAATTGTTTCAGAGTATTGGAGAATACTTTAATCAGGTAATGGTTATAGATTTATACTAACAGAAATACAGTTAGTGTTTGAATAGCCGGATATTTTCTAACTGCTGTTATTGCCTTGAGACTAGCATAGCTTGAAGTAGTTATCAGCCATTCAAATTGTTTCATTTGCTTTTGCCATGCTCCATTGGGTATCGTGCTACAAGGTTACACATATTCAACTTGTAAATATGCCATTTATGTCTTCAAAAAAAAAAAGCAAACTGAACTCTTATGAAGGTTACCTCCAGGGATGGAGAAAGAACTAGGGCACGACACATTCATAAGCCTGTAGCCTCTACAATACTATACCAATTATATGACTATCTGAGTATATTATTTTTTCATTATATCAGGGAAACCTTCATTTGCTACAAACAAAAGAAAGAAAAGACCTTGGTATTCCATACTGGCACATATATGAAATGTCTTAGTAGCTAGGTATTAAGACAGAATGCTTTTCAACTGAAAGATAAAATATGGAATGAACAAGAGTATTATACGAGCCTTCAATTCCTCATTCAATATATTCACAGTAGGATGGAACTATTGACAAAATGCTAGATTTTAAATAATTTTAAATGCTATTCTGTACATTATGTATATTATCATCCTGTTTCTGCTACTAGGAATAATGAGAAGCTCAAGAAAAATTTAGAATTCTACAGGCCAAAAATCATCTTACAATAGGTACAATTTAGAACACATTGAAACAACAAATTACAAAAAAAAGACATTAAGTGAGTGTAATTTCATGTTATCGATAGGAGGTTTTATGTAAATAATTCCTCGTAAAGTTATTTAATATCCATAAATATTTCATAATTCCATTTTAGCATGTGATGACTTCTAGTCCCATTTAAATTTAAGGTGTTAGAATAAAAATATCTTCTTATAGCTAAACAATGAATAATTTAAAATTTAGAGATATTCCTTTTTTCTGTCAGAATTAATTCTGTAATTCTATTTATTGGTTTTATTTGCTTGTTTGTTTATTATTTATTTATTTGATGCAGGCTCTTACTCTGTTGCCGAAGCTGGAGTGCATTGGCACAATCATGGCTCACTGCAGGTTCAACTTTCCGGGCTCGAGCTATCTTCCCGCCTCAGCTTCCCAAGCAGCTGGGACCACAGGGATATGCCCAGATGCCTGGCTATTTTTTATTATTTTTATAGAAATGGGGCCTCTCTGTCATGCCCAGGACGGTCTTGAGCTCCTGGACTTAGGCAATCCTCCTGCCTTGGACTTCCAAAGTGTTGGGATTACAGACATGAGCCACTGCGCTTGACCTGTAATTTTATTTAGGAAAAAAAAAAATCATTTATGCCTATGTTACGAAAAGCCAGATAAAGATTTGGATTTGTGAAAGCTTTGGTTCTTCAACAACTATAACAGTTTATATACATTTATAAAGGCTTGGAATATGTTGCTGTGAGGACTGAATATTTGAAATTTATCACCATTTCTTCAGCAAAAATTGACTATGTCACATTTTCATGCCCATCAAAATGAGACTGTTTAAAAGCATCACACTGATATCAGGTGTTTCCTCTGAGTTTTTGGTTCATCAGGTAAAATGACACAACTTTTAACTATTACTCAGTGACCTATATGAGAAGGTAGTGTGTATCTACTTCTTCCTTTCCAGTATGCTTTCTTAATAGTTACTACAAGCATATAAGTAAGACATTGATTTAGATATCATTTTTAAAAATAAATTTAATTTTCTTTGTAATTCTTTAACCTGTGGATTAATCAAAAGTAGAAATAGGTATTAGCTTTTGTATTAGGCTTTTATCTCTAGAAAAATACTGTTTATATTATCCTAATCTTGAAAAATACATGAGTTTTAATACTTTTTAAATACAGTTTAGTTCACAAGATTAGAAACCATTAGTGCTTCTTTTAAATTAAATATATAAAGACACTTGTCAATCTTATAAAATAAGTATGGTGTTGAAAAGTCACTCAAATTGAGATAATTGCTAATTAAAAATAAAGTTTAATGCTGATTATGATAGATATATTATGAGGATAGTCATCCAAATAATTTATATTCTGTTAATATCACAACTTATCGTAAGCAACATTTCTTCATATGACTGCTAATTATAATTGATTTGAATTCCTGCCTTTGCAGGCATCTTAAAAATCGTTCTATCACAATTATCTTCTATCTCTACACCAAACAATTAGAAAATAAATTATAGTGAGGTAAAATAGTGTTTTAATTCATCACAATATCCTACAATACTCTTGCATTCAAGTATTGTGGGTATAGAATATAATAAGATAAATAAATCAAAGTACTACTGGAGAATCCACAGTTAAACATATAATATTCAAAATGTAATAAAAGTTGTATTTATTACTTTTATTTTTAAAATTAAATTAATTTGAAAATTTTAGTTATTATTTTAGATTTGCAGGTACATATTCAGGTTTGTTACATGGATTTATTGCACAATGGATATATGGATATATTGCATAATGGTGGTGTTGGAGTTTCTAGTATACCCATCACCCAAACAATAAACTTTGTACCCTATAGGTGATTTTTCAACTCTCATTACCTTCACACCCTTCTCCCTTCTGGAGTCCCCAGTAAAAGTTTTTTCTAGGTACTTATTATACTTCCTTGAACCTACTTTATTTTATTTGCCAACTATGACAAATATGCATGGTCGGTATAAGAATGACTTTTTATTTAAAATTTTCAAAAAGCCAGATGAAATACCTGAAAAAGGACAGAAAGAGAGAAGAGAAAGAGACAGTGAAAGAAGGAAGGAAGGAAGGAAAGAAGGAAGGAAGGAAGGAAGGAAGGAAAGAAGGAAGGAAGGAAGGAAGGAAGGAAGGAAGGAAGGAAGGAAGGAAGGAAGGAAGGAAGGAAGGAAAAAGAAAGAAGAAAGAGAAAGAAAAAAGGAAAGAAAGAAAAAAGAAAGGAAAGAAAGAAAAGAAAGAAAGAAGAAAAAAAGAGAAAGAAAGAAAGAAAGAAAAAGAAAAAGAAAGAAAGAAAAGAAAGAAAGAAAGAAAGAAAGAAAGAAAGAAAGAAAGAAAGAAAGAAAGAAAGAAAGAAAGAAAGAAAGAAAGAAAGAAAGAGAGAGAGAGAGAAAGAATGAAAAGGGGTACAACACTGGCTCTTACTACTCTAATCTCTTGGGAGTAAGTTTTCCTTCAGGTGCATCTTAATAAAAAGACTCATATTTTGGCATCTGTTGCCTAAACTAGAATAATGCCTGGTACATAGTAAGGGTATTAGGTCACTCATGCATTGTTATGAAGAAACACCCAACACTGGGTGATTTATTTTTTTAATAGGTTTAATTGGCTGACAGTTCTGCAGACTGTACAAGCATTGCAACAGCATCACTTGGCTTCTGGGAAGGCCTCAGTGAGCTTTTACTCACTGCAGAAGATGAAGTTGGAGCAGACACACCACATGGCAAAAGCAGGACCACAAGAGAGAGTGGGAGGAAGTGCCACACACTTTTAAATGACAAGATGTTAAACAAAACTCACTGTCAGGAGGACAGCACCAAGGGGGTGATACTAAACCATTTATGAAAAATC
>NC_132927.1:18569179-18687550 GCF_047675955.1 Chlorocebus sabaeus | reverse complement strand
ATTGACAGGCGGGACCACATGAAACTGAAAAACTTTTGCAAAGCAAAAGAAAAAAAAAGCAATTAGGGCAAAAAGGTACTCTGTGAAAAAGAAAATATTTGCAAATCAGTATCTGATAAGGCATTGATATTCAAAACATGCCTGCAATGCAATATCACTTAAAGAAAACTTCACTTAAAAATAACTTCATTAAAATATGGGGATAGGACTTATTTAAATATTTCTCCAAACATAATATACAAATGATCAACAGGTAGACATAAAGGTACTCAGCATATCTAATCATCAGGAAAATGCAAATCCACAATTTGATACGAAAACATACCTTGTTGGATGGCTATTATATAAAACAAAACAAAAAGATAAAAAGTGTTTTTGAAACTAAAGATAAAAGAGGATCCTAGTGCACTATTGGTGGGAATGTAAGTTGCTACTGTCATTACAAAAATCAGTGTACAGATTACCTTTAAAAATTAAAAATAGCAATCACACCTCTGGATCTATTTTCAAGGAAGTTGAAATTAGGATCTCAAAGAGATATCTGTATTCCGATGTCGAATTCAGCATTATTCCCAATAATCAAGTTATGTAAAGTACCTAAATGTCCTTCAGTGGTTGAATGAATAAAGAAATTGTGGCATATGCATACAATGGAACATTATTCAGCCTTAAAAATAAAAAAATAAAAATAACAAAAAACATTTGTGACAACATGGATAGAGATGAAGGGCATCATGTTAAGGGAAATAAACCAGACACAGAAAGACAACTATTGTATGATTTCATTTTTATGTAGAATCGAAAATATTTAACTAATAGAAATTATAGAATGCTAGTTGCCAAGGATTGGTGAGAGACAGAATAGAGAAGTGATTATTAAAAGATGCAAACTTCAAGCTGTGCAAGATGAATAAATTCTGATATCCACTATATAGCACAGTACCTGTAGCTAACAGTACTCTAGTGTATCCTTGAAATTGCTGGTCGGGTGCAGTGGCTCACGCCTGCAATCCCAGTACTTTGGGAGGTCGAGGCGGGCGGATCACGAGGTCAGGAGATTGAGATCATTCTGGCTAACATGGTGAAACCCCGTCTCTACTAAAAAAAAAAAAAATACACAAAATTAGTCGGGTGTAGGGGTGGGCACCTGTAGTCCCAGTTACTCTGGAGGCTGAGGCAGGAGAATGGCTAGAACCTGGGAGGTGGAGCTTGCAGTTAGTCGAGATCGTGCCAATGCATTCCCCCTGGGCAACAGAGTGAGACTCTACCTCAAAAAAAGAAAGAAAGAGAAAGAAAGAAAGAAAGAAAGAAAGAAAGAAAGAAAGAAAGAAAGAAAGAAAGAAAGAACGAACGAACGAACGAAAGAGAGAGAGAGAGAAAGAAAGAAAGAAAGAAAGAAAGAAGAAGAAAGAAAGAAAGAAAGAAAGAAAGAAAGAAAGAAAGAAAGAAAGAAAGAAAGAAAGAAGGGAGGGAGGGAGGGAGGGAGGGAGGGAGGGAAGGAAGGAAGGAAGGAAGGAGAAAGAAAGAAAGAAAGAAAGAAAAGAAAGAAAGAACGAAAGAAGAAGAACGAACGAAAGAAAGAAAGAAGAAGAAAGAAAGAAAGAAAGAAAGAAAGAAAGAAAGAAAGAAAGAGAAAGAAAGAAAGAGAAAGATAAATTGCTTAGAGGATAGACCCCATGCTAAGTGATTTTATCGAAAAAAAAAAAAAAGGAAGAGAATAAAAAAACATAAAATAAAACAAAATAATAATAATAAAGGAGGCAGGAGGAAACTTTGGGAGGTGATAGACATGTATATGACCATGATGGTGATGATGATTTCCTGGTTCTATTTATCCCCAAATTCATCAAGAAATATTCATCAAATATGTAGAGCTTTTCACTTGTCAATCATATCTAAAAAATTTTGATATTTCTAACATTGTAATAATCATGCTTATTCCATGCTAAGAACACAATATTTAATTATTTCAATCCCCCTGTGAACTAGGGGTTCTGTCTATTTTACAGATTAAAAAAGTTAGGCACAATGCCCAAACTGGTGAAGGTGGCAATTTGAACTCGGGTAGTCTGACTTCTGAGAGACAGATTTAAACTATTTCATACATTACTACACACACTGTAACTAAGTTATGCCCTCAATTGTAGGCCAAAATTCCAAAATAAGATAAAAGAAAAAAAAAAAGAAAAGGTAAACAATTATAAAAGGAGAGTGAGGTAACGTTTTCAGCAAGATTCTAAATTTATTTATCCATTCATTGATTGTTTTTAGTCTGATTTAAGGAAGAAGATTCTCTGATTAAATAGGCTAGGAATAGTAAGAATAAAGAAAGTAGACAAAGGTTTACCTCTCTTTCTATAATCTATCTTGCATTCTCCTAAAGGAACCTTAAGGAAAAGGAATTTATTCTCTGGTTTAAAGCAAGTTTTTATTACCTCTCTCCCCTTCTCCTGAAATCCAGGATGAAGAAAGCAGTTCTTGTAGTTTGTGTCTTGACCACAGGCTTTTTTCATCACCCTTAGAAAAGAAGACGGCAATGATGGGTTCAATAAAACAGAAACCAGAAGATCGGGTTCAAATACTCTCATGAGAATAAAATTTAATCTCTTCGCTCCTTTTTCTCATACAGAAAATGGACATCTTTGTACTTACTTGTCAAAATTATTATGAAAATTAAATTAAATAACATATTTAAAGCATTCTGCACAGAATTGTTGCTCAACGTTGTTAAGAATAGAGTTTTATTTGCTTTATCCTCTCCCTACTATAGAATCTCTTAAATTTTGCTTGCGTTCTAGACCCAGAGCTGCCACATACTAGTTTCGTGTCATAGAGCACATTTTAAGATCTCAGTCACCTCTTAATTTATCTATGAAATTTGGAACAAAAATATTGGCCTTGCTTGCCTTGAGTAGTATTTCCTTTTCTTTCTTTCTTTTTTTTTTTTTCTTTCAGATCAAAAGAAACTGCGTCTGTGGAGTTGAAGAAGAAATCAATTTTTCAGCCATAAATGAGCATGCTAATAAAGACCTTGGAATTTTTATTTATGGAAAAATGCTTTACATGCATTCTCACTGAGGCATATGAGATTCTTAAGTTTAATTTTTTTTCTTGCTCCTGCATCAAACCCACCAAAGACTTCTCATTGACGTTAGAATGAAGATTAAGCTCTGTAACAGAAACATGTGATCCCTGTTGATGTCTTGAGCCTCATCTGAAACTCTACTCTTTCTCGAAAAGTCTTCTTTCAGTGTTTTTTGTATGCTATTAAGTTCCTTCCAATTTCAAATTCTTTGCTTATGCTAAGAATCTCTTTCCTTTTCCTCTTCTTTTCCTGGTCTTCAAATCTCACCTTGAAAGTCACTTCCTCTAGAAAGAATTCTCTATCCTCCCCCACAGTCCTCTCTCCACTTAGATCAATTGCCATGTCATCCACACTCGATTCTTATTCATTACATTGTCTTTCATAGTATTTGTTTCTATTAAATTTAAATCCTTATTTGTATAATTATGTGTTAATGTCTATTCT
The DNA here is from genome assembly GCF_047675955.1 of Chlorocebus sabaeus. Taxonomy (NCBI): domain Eukaryota; kingdom Metazoa; phylum Chordata; class Mammalia; order Primates; family Cercopithecidae; genus Chlorocebus; species Chlorocebus sabaeus. The sequence continues at coordinate 18,684,021 of NC_132927.1, read as the reverse complement.
CTTGAAAGGCTATAAGTCTTTTTCACTACTGTATCTTTAGTCCCAGGTACAGGCATGGAACATATGATTTGCTCAATTTGTATGTACTGAATGAATAAAGAAGGACATTTTTACAAATGATAAAGGTAAGAACTGGAGAAATTAGGTAATGCACCAAAGCTCAAACAGATCACCTGTGGCAAAGCCAGCTTCTGCTTCTGAGTTTATCTGATGCTAAAGTTTCTACTAAATATTTTATTTTTTGATTGTGAGAATAATTGATGTCTTGGACAAGTTTAATGTTGGTATAATTGAGACAAGTATAAAATAGAGAACCTCACAGTCTGACAAAAGTGAAGCTATACCTGCATGATTGCACTGTTGAGAATTCACTATGGCCTAGACAAAGGGTAGGTATAGCCACTGTTACATGTAACTTATCTCTTTGCAGAACTGTTTTTAAATCATTTCAGTTCAAAAGTTGGCTACATATCTATATAGATAAACCAAATATCTTATTAATTGAGTAAAAGGTGCACTCTTGATAAAATTAAGGGAGAACAAATAATAAGTTGAAATATTAATTTCCTAATTTTCAAAGAGAAATAAGCAAAGTTAAACATATTGAGGAAGAAAAGCAGTTTTCTATAAATATATATTTATGTTTTATGTGATTTGGTAAGAAATCATGCCTAGAAATATACAATTTCAGCATAGTGTTTATTTCTATGTTGGTAAGATTTTTTCTGTCTTTTCTTTTGTGACAAGTATTTGAAATTTCTTAAATAGCAGATGTGAGTAGCTGGATTATTTATATTTTATAACTTTTGTATTTTGATATATCACAAATAAAAATAATAATCAAAAGGCATAAGACTAGTGAACTCAATATGATAATAGAACAGACAAATCTATTAAGAGTGCCAAATTACAGCTTAAAATATTTCTGTGAAAAAAGTAGTTGAATGTTTGCCATTTCATTTCAGTAGCCACTGGTTTCAAATATCCTTCTCTATTGTCAACTGGAATAAACTACATGTCTTAATTCAATCTATAAAATGGGGCTAAAGTTAGCTATTTCAAATTATTGGATCCATATAACTCAGCACAGATTTAGTTCAGTATTATGCAAGCAGGTAAGAAATAGGGAGATTCTGATAGGCAAAGAAAAATGGAGGTTTTTTTTATTCCTGCATTCTTCATTTGGATTTTCCTGTGTATTTGCAATTATGAAGATTATTTTCTTTTCTAAACAATAAATGTCTACAAAAATGATAAGACAAGAATATAAGAAAACTCAAATGAATCTCTCTGTAGATTAAAATACTATAAAAAGACAAAAACACATATCTGTAAATGGCTCCTATTAAGTGATTCACACACACACACACACACACACACACACAATATTCGGAAGGAAAAATAACTAGTAGTTTTATTCAGAAGGAAAAATAACTAGTAGTTTTGCCTAGTGCTTTTGCTTTAAAGTGATCACTTTTTAAGATGCAAAGCTCTAGCATCCAATTGCCTATAAATTTAAGGTATACATCTTTGATATTTGTATCAGACTAAAATATGAAACAAAAAGTTTGTGGGGGATTGACTGAGTTCATTATAATTTACATTAAATTTGAGACAATTGGTTTTCTGTAGTAGAATGATTAGATTTTATTTGATATGCTATCACTTTCATTTTTGGGCTTTGACTTTTTATAAAATTGAAGAAGCAGCACATTTGAATTTTAAATAATGGTCATAAATTACATATAATAGTTACTAAAAATCTACAACCTACATATTTAACGTTTCAAAAGTGTACTAGCAATGAGAACATTCACATAATTGAAACACATTGATCTGAATTTAATCCCTATTGTCTCTAGAACATAATAATTCTATTCCATAGAGACAGAGCAGGAAGAAATATTTTCCCCATCACTATATTGGTATGGAATGTAACTTTCAAAGTGGCATTGATCATTCAATATACATTTATTGCAGAAGAAGTTTTTAAAAGAAACAGTCATGTATCAACATACAGAGAATTTTACTAAATTCTTAGCTGTACTATAGACTTGTTTATAGACATTCTAATTCCATTTATGAGTACAGTTCCCCATTTTGGCTAGTTGCACCACCATGCATTTTACTACATCAGGCATAAATCTGGATTTCATCTCTAACTTTACATTTTCTATGCTTTACAAAACCAATTACTCACCAAATCCATCATTGCCATGCATTTAGTGCAAGCATTTTTCCTGGTGGGCTTTTGTTTGTTTTTACATGTTTCTTGGGGAGGGGAGGGTTGTTTGTACGTGTGGTTGTAGTGAGATATGCGAAAGAGTTCTGTATAATTGAACATATTCTCTTTGGCAGGCTAAATAATGTTCCCAAAATATATTTAAGTTCTTATCCCTGGAACCCGTGTTTGTTACTTCATGGCAAAATGGATTTTGCAGACAAGTTAATTTAAAATTTTTGAAAGGGGAAATTATGCTGGACTTTCTGGATATACTGTAAATATAATCACAAATATCCTTATAAAAGAAATGCAGAGGGAGAATTAACAAAGAACAGAAGAATGTGATATGAGCAGACAGGGGAGTGATGCGCTTTGAGGATAAATGAAGGGAACCACAAGCAAGAAAATACAGATTCCATCTGTTTTATTATTATTATTATTCTACTTTAAGTTCTGGGATACATGTGCAGAACGTGCAGGTTTGTTACATAGGTATACACATGCCATGGTAGTTTGCTGCACCCATCAACCCGTCATCTACATTAGGTATTTCTCCTAATACTACCCCTCCCCTAGCCCCCCAAACCCCAATAGGCCCCAATGTGTTACGTTCCCCTCCCTGTGTCCATGTGTTTTTATTGTTCCACTCCCACTTATGAGTGAGAACATGTGGTGTTAGGTTTTCTATTCCTGTGTTAGTTTGCTGAGAATGATGGTTTCCAGCTTTATCCACGTCCCTGCAAAGGCCATGAACTCATCCTTTCTATGGCTGCATAGTATTCCATAGTGTATATGTGCCAGATTTTCTTTATCCAGTCTATCATTGATGGGCACTTGGGTTGGTTCCAAGTCTTTGTTATTGTGAACAATGCTGCAATAAACATACGTGTGCATGTGTCTTTATAGTAGAATGATTTATAATCCTTTGGGTATATACCCAGTAATGGGATTGCTGGGTCAAATGGTATTTCTGGTTCTAGATCCTTGAGGAATTGCCACACTGTCTTCCACAATGATTGAACTAATTTATACTCTTACCCACAATGTAAAAGCATTCCTATTTCTCCACGTCCTCTCCTGTTAAAAGAAACAAAATCTATATATTGAGTACTTCATGGTCAGAATTATGAATTTTGTATTCATTTATTCAGGCAATATTTATGTAACTTTTAGTAAATCCTTGATATGGGAAAATTATCCTTGAATATCTGGGTGTACTCTAAAAATCCATAAGAAATGTATGCCCTGGAAATTTAGTCACTAGAAGCTAAGAAAGGCAAGGAAATGGAGTCTCCTTTAAGAGATGCCAAGAAGGTGCCAACACCTTGACTTTGACTCATCGGAACTGGTATTAATCTTCTGATCTCCAAAACTGTAAGATAAGACATTTATGTTGTTTTAAACCTCCAAAATTGGTGATCAATTTACATATATGTATGTATGTATGTGTGTGTGTATGTATGTATATATACATATATATATATATATATTACAGCAACAATAGAAAAATAATGCAGGTTTCTTATGAAGCCTCTTATCTTCGGTCCACCCTACTGGTTAGTCACTATGATCATTATAAAATGCAAATCTGAGCATGTAACAACCCCCATTTAACCCTACAAGGTGCATCAAGAGTCCATTCTGCTTCTCTAATCTTATCCCTATGGTTACTTGCATTCTACCATCAAAAAATATCAAACTTTGCAGGTGTTTTTAACCTTTGAGTACTTCTTAAAGTTTCATGGCAAACTATTATCTTTTTCATAACACTAATAACATATATCTATTATGGTAAATACCACAGTCTTATAGTTATTTGCCTTCCACTGACCTTTTCTTCTAAAACTGTAACTCATTGAAGAATCCCACAGACCTAATTTTTTTCCTGACACATGGTAAGAGGCACATTCAAGTTTCCTGAATAAATAAATATTAATTCCATAGTTCTGTCATTAAATATCCAATCTATAGGTTTTGTTTCTGCATTTCTTTTAATGTGTCAGGTATAGACTATGGTTTCTTATATTGATGGTATAACTCCACAATTCTATGGTAATTTTCCACTCATATTTTTACAGTTAAAAAAATTACAAATGCACCATAAATGTCCCAGGAACTTACCAGTATGTCACTATAAATTAAACAGCAAAATGAAAATACATTTAGCTTTTTAGACTGAAGATAATTTAGTTCTTTTTCCATCACTTCAAATGTCTTAGAGACTCCACCACCGATGTTGAGGTTTCACTGTCTTCCTTGGGGCACTTGATGGCTTTTGTCTCTGCTAAAGTTTAATTTCTCAATTTTCACAGTTTAATAAATGGTTGGCAATCATCTTTGAAGTGTGTGGTGGCCTCATTCTCCACACAATATCCCGTAATAGAGGTGCTTACGGTTTGAGTCTCATAGACATTTTCCGTGTTAAAATAGCCTTTTATTTCTAAAGCACACCTTCAACACAGTGGGTCATCGGAGAAAAGTTCAGCGGCAACCACCACTCTTCCATCAGCTCTCAGACTCTATTGCTCAATCAATTTCATCATTTTGTATTAATTCACTCATTTATTCAGTCCTTCAGATAGCACTGTCTCCTTTTGAATGATTTTGAGTAACACTGATAAAGCAAAAACAGAGTTGTTTTAAAACTTCCAGCTTGCAAATATTAACAATTCATATAAAATCAAAACACATTAAAATACCTTTTAAAAAGTAGCTTTATCTTACACATTTTCTTAAACATGCTACATTTTAAATAATAGAATCTCTCTGTAATTCCACAGGAAATGGCACTTATCAAAAAATTCTCTTATAAAATGTGCCTTTCCTTGGTATGTTTTCTAGAAACCTAAAATTTGTCTTACGCATTTCATTAATCCTCTTATACTGTGATGTAGAAGGTGGTCATTTTTCTTATTTTACAAATACCACAAGAGGCATAAGGAGTTAAGAGACGTGACACAGAGAACCAGCAGAAAACCCAGAAATAAAAATGAGGTCACTGCATATATTTTAAGTGTGAATATGGATTTTTCTCTTTGTTTTCTTTATATCATGAGTAGAGAAACTCTAAGATATCTTTTAAAGAATTTCATAAAATAGATGTGACTGTACAGATAATCGACTTGTGTCATATGCTAATTTTAAGAATTTATTTCCTTTATGATTTCATCAGTCTTAAATTTTTAAAAAATATTGTCATAGCAGTTGATGATTTTAATCAAGATATTTCTGCAAACACCTTAGCATAATTTTGGACATTTTACTTTGAATACAAAGGAAAATCACTGATTGATATTAAATGAATGGCAAATGCTTGATCTGTGTCATTTGAACTGGACTAGGATATATTAATAAATTGGTAATATCATTATGTAATTGAACACATGTGAAAAAATTGTGTAAGTTAGACCTACATGGATTAATCTGGATACAAGAACAAACAAACGAGGAAACAAGTATCACCTAGTGGACATACCAGCAGGACACAAGTTTAGAACTTGGACAAAGTTTCAGAATTGCAAGGTATTTCCCTCCAGAGAAGCAAAACTAGACAATCATTATGTTGCAGCAGATATCAGGCAGGGAGGTATGAAAGAGAAAGCTGTACTAAAAGGGCCAGCAGTTTTGATGTGGATATAGAAAACGGGTGTTTAAAGAATATGAGTGGTGAATCCTCTTTCATTTCCTATGTAGTGGGTTCTGGCTTTCAAGGCCAGAATTCTAATTACTCTAATGTTCATTCAATGACTGTGTAAGTGGCAGGAGCGTAGAACCAAAGCAGTTTAGAAGGAATTAAGGAATTTTAAGAACTAGTGAATATTGAGACAGCTTATACATTTGAAGTTAATAATACTTTTATACCTCTTCCTTGCTTTATATCTTGTTATGTATTATAATTAGCTGCACAATATTTACCTCAACACAGTATATTGAATACTAAGGTGATTAATAAATGTAAGTGTTCTAGTTTTATCTAAAACTAGCATAAGACTCAAAGGTGTTGTCTCAAGAAACAAGTCCTTAGTCAGACCACTAAAGTGAATATCATATTCAAAAGCAAATCAGAAGAAATCACTGGGCCTGAAGCTAAGGGATTCTTCAATTTCCTCGGAAGAGGAGAAGCATTAATCCCAGGAACTCAGTTGACTTTAAGTCTTTAAGGAGGAGGATCTGTTTTGTTCCCAGTGTTCAATAATAACATGTGGAAGCTAGATAGCGTCATATTTTTTATAGTCTAAAAAGAACCAGACTCAGAATAGGATTATTGGGTTGAAAATCTATCATACTCTTGCTGTTTTGCCTTAGAAAAACATTATTTTCTTGAAAATATCAATTTATTCCTGTGTCAGTTGAAGATTATAATGACTCTATCATTCATTAATTTGAACAGAGAGGGGTTAAAACTTAACCCTAGAGGTGTTGCTCCCAAAAGGAAATTTAATGTTAAGAGATGAGATAAAACTACAAAATTGGCAATCTATTTTCAATTCTCATTCCAAACAAGAAAGGATTCCTCACTTCAAGGCCAGGGGAGGGAAGGTGGGGGCTAAAGCAACAATCATTGCTCTAGCACACAGAACTCTTATTACAACGTAGAATACAATAGAATTGGCAGAAAAAAGAAACAAATACATTGTCATGAGGACAGGAAATATTTAGGTTAGAAGGAGAGCAGCCAATCCACAATGTGAATAAGTAAATCTTACTACTAGAAATGTAAAGTTTCCTTAACTTTATCAGTATTTCCTTATCATGTAAAAATCACAGAAAATGTTTAGGGGATTTCAGTTTTGCCTGTGTCTTAGATTAAGACCAACCCAATTTTTACCACAGGTACCATGGCAATATTACATAAAATATTCCAGAGTATCAGTCTGTTTTGTGCTGCTATAATAGAATACCTGAGACTGAGTAATATATAATGAACAGAAATTTATTAGTGCACAGTTCTGGAGGTTGGAAAGTTTGATATCAATGTGCCAGCATCTAATGAAAGCCTTTCTGCAGCATAAGCACGTGGTAGAAGGCTAGAAGGAGAGCAAGACAGAGAGAGAGTGACAGAGAGAGAAAAGGAGGTCAAATTTGCCTCTTTTCATAACAAATTAACACTTGTGTAAGTGTGTTAATCTATTCATGAGGGCAGAGGCCTCATGTCTTAATTACCCTCTCAAATATCTCACCTCTTCATGTTGTTACTATAGCAATTAAATTTCAACATGAGCTTTGGAGGGTACAAACATTCAAACCATAGCACAGAGTATATTTAATGGAGCTAGATCCTATCTAAGATGTGTATGTTAAGATCATTTCAACCGTATACACATGTAAAGATTAAGAATTTGGTAATTAAGAGTAAGCAAAAAGCCAAACTCTCCCCAAGAAAACTTTATGAAATCAACTAAAGAAAAAAATAAAATTCAACTAGGCTTGTAGCACAATCAGCAGTCATCGTTAAGCCAGCTTACCCTTTGGCCCACACCTTATAGCTGGTCGCTGCTTACCACCTGAGAATAATGTGGACCTTGTCACAAGATTCTTTGTTCTATAGATACAAATCTAAGAACTTCTCTTTTAGGTTCTGCATACCAACAAAACTATGGATGCCAGCTTTAGCACTCAGGTGTAAAGGGCCCAGTAGGAAGTTGACTCATGGAAAGATGCAGTTTTTACATCCTGATAATTTCATCCCCTTACCCTGACCAATTGATTATCCCAATTTTCCAGCTCCTCACCCTCCATAATCTCCTTAAATACCCTTGCTCAATACCCCTTGAGGAAATAGATTTGAGGTTTGATAATTCCTCCCATTTTCTCATTCAGTGACTTTGCAATTATTAAACTCTCACATGTCTCTGGGAAATCTTCTCAGGACAACCAGTACCCGCTTTTCTTCTGATTTGTTGGTCTCTTCAGAGGTCTTGTGGCCTCTTCTGAGGGCTCGTTGACCCTCCCAAAGTAGAAGGTAGATCTTTGAGGTAATCTCTTCTCAACTGGAAGGCGAATAAGGGACATGGTGTTGGAAAAATACTCTTGATTTTTTAAATCTGAGACTTTATATTGGAAGTCCTTTAGTTTGTCTTTGTCTTGTTATGTGTATTTGGATTGTGAAGGGGATCCCTAAAGGAGTTGCTAAGAAAAGCTCAACAGACCTAACTCAGGGTGATTGTCTGCTATTCCATCTTGTCTGGAGACCACCCATTGAACTTCTGGTAAGAAGTTATCCCTCTCCGCATTGAGTGGATCAAAGATGGCAGGGGTAAATGGGACAATTTGAGCATTGCCAGATCAATATTTAGGTGCTGAGCAGAGTGTCTAGTATTTTTTGCTGAAGTAGAAATGTTAATTTGGTTCCCCCATGTAGCCCATTGGGTTGCATCTTACAAAACTGGGAAGGTTTTGCTTGTGATTCCATGAAACAAAAAAGGATAATCTTCTTTTGTATCATGGCTTGGCCCCACAATTAAGACACAGTAAGCAAGTTCACCACTGTTTTTCAGCTCTTTTCGAAGCTGAAGAGAGGGGAATGTAGGAACCTGACAAGTTGGAAGAAGGGCAAGAATTTCTTATCAGCCAGGCTCCTGGTCTCTCTCTCTCTGTGCAATCTGGTTAAGAGATGGCAAAAATCATTGTGTGTCTTCTCTGCAAGGTTTTGATGAAAAAAAAAAAAAAAGTTTGTAGGGATCTCTTATTCCAAACAATTGGTGGGAAGATCAAACTAAAAGGTCACATAGGTCACATAATAGTGTCATGCTAGCTTTAAAAATGTCTTGAGTAAAGTAAAGAGCAAATAGCTGACCTACAACAGTTACACTCAAACTATTCACTTTGGAGTTCAAACAAGAGTAGCAGTGGAGGCTCGCCTGTTTTATAGTCTGGTAGTTAAAATGTCTGCCACAACTTGAGTTCATGTCCTGATATTTAAAATGATTTCTAAAAAGAGCTCTATAGTAAAAGTCAGCTTAATTAAAAGCTGACATCTATGATATATACATGTACATATGTGTGTATGTATTTGAAGGCCTTTTCTGCTTTTTCCCTTTAGATCCTGTTTTAAATTTTTTTAATGAAGCAAAACATATTAAAAAATGTGTTTGATACCTCCATTCACTTTCTTTCTTAAAAATTATTCTCCTATTTACTTTTTTCATACCCTGAAGTCCACAATTAAAGAAATAAGCTAAGTTAAACAGCCAAAATACAACTTTTTGAAAATAAATCTGTGGGATATGGAAGACATTAGCTTAAGGTTTACATATCAAGTCTTGTCTGTTTTTAGATCTAATTTCTGTGCCTTTGATACACACATTTTACTACATTTACCTTTAGAAGATTGGGGTGACAGAGCGGGACTCCATCTCAAAACCAAACCAAACCAAACCAAACCAAACAAAAACAAAACAAAACAAACAAACAAAAACAAGAAAAGGAAAGAAAAGAAAAAAATACTGTAAGTCTGAAAGAGCTGCTTCTATGTGTTTTTATGTCTATTTGTTTATGTGTATCATGTACATGTAATTTTTTACTACTAAAATATTTGAAACCGATCTAATTTGCTTTAAAAATATTTAAGTCCAATATTTTATCAGAAAAATAAAAACCTTAACTCAAATGCCTTTTAGTTTAACTTTTAGTAAAGTTTACCTTTGGTAAATAAAGAGTTTTAACATTGCTGGTAAAATAAAATAAAAATGCCTTCAGGATTTAATGATCGGGTAGGTCAGATACTATCTGCTAGATGTTTTATCACAAGCTACGCCTGTGATTTTTTTTTATAATAATTTGATTTGTCTGTGAGCTTACATCATGTAGTCATTAGATTCTAGACTCTAAACAAATGGCTATGATAAGCCCAGGGGACATTTGGCTTTCTCTCTGGCCCAGCTGTGTCTATTGGGAAGCCTATGCTGGGAAGGCTCTGGCATTATTTCTACTGTTCTGTCCTTTGTTCTAGATTCTGCATCTGATACATAATTAAAGGCTCTGGCATTATTTCTACTGTTCTGTCCTTTGTTCTAGATTCTGCATCTGATACATAATTAAAATTGCTTATCTCCTATGCTTTTTGCCAAGAGTTACTAAGAGATAACGTGGTAATACATGTAATTAAAACTACTGGATATAAGAGAAACATGCCTATATGCAAAATGTATAAGGAAAGAAGAATATGTTATAAAAAGACATGGGGATGTGGTTTTTGTTAATGGTAAAATGATTTTACCTAGTGTAGAGATTTTGGGAATGTTTTAAATTAAAGGAAGAAATTGAATAAAACTGAATGGATATAAAATGTCAGAAAAGAAAAAACATGCTTGTGTTAAGATAAAATGATGAGGCAAAAGTGAAACTTTAAGCATGTATTAGAAGTTTTGTGGAAGATTCATCTTGTGAAAGAAATTTTGAGTGTGCTCAAGTTGGCTAAAAGTTAAAGGGGATTATTTGATTTTCTATAAATTAAACATTAATATTAAGTTGGTGAAAAAGTAATGGCAAAAACTGCTATTACTTTTGCACCAACCTAATATTAAAAGCATACGGATGCAGGGTCAGAGTCTGGGACCCTGTGTTGGAATAAAAAGGATTTCTTGGAGCTTTAATCTATTCTTTAATAGAAAATTATAAAAGATTATAAAAGGTTTATGAAAGTCTTACCTTGTCATTAAACTAAGATTGGATGGATTTGTTTATAAGGCTTCATTAAAATTTGCTTTAGCATTAATAATATGCTAATACAGACATAGAAGGGGTTTTCTTTTAGAACAAGATTTCCCTGTAGCATTAATAGGATATAATAAATGACTTTTGTCTACTTTTGGAGTAAATTGTGAAAAAAGAAAAAAAAAAGGAAGAAGAGGAAAGAGGGGAGAGAGAGAGAGACAGATTCATTTGGCCAGATGCTGTCTTCATTAGGTCTTATAGTCCTTTGAGAGACTGAGTCTCCTCTCTATCAAAAAGCAAAGGTTTTCCTTTTTGGAAATTTTTGAGTTGCCACTTTGGCTAAAGAAATACTGACTTTACAGAGACCTGTGATCCTATTTTGTGATACCAAGTGTTTTAAAGCTTTGATATTTGACAAACTTTCCAAAATCTAAATTTCAAGTAATAAGTTCAGTTTTTATGACCTTGAACTAACTTTTTTGATAGTAGGATCCCTGAAGTCCAAGAGGACATATTCAGTTTATTTGGTATCTTAAAATCATATGAGAGGCATTGTCAAATGTGCAGTGGTGTTTAACTTTCTTTGGGTTACATTTGCATAAATATGTTATTAATATATGTTCTAAAATTGTGATTTCCCTTTAATTCTATTATATCTTAGTATATGATATCAGCAATAATGATTATTATGTTAGTGTTGTGCATTACAGAAATAACCACATTTCATTGCAAATTGTGTGTTTAGTCATGACTATTGGAAGACTTTTGTCATCTACAATTATTGTTTTACTTTAATTCTCTCAAAAAAGCAATTTATAATCAGCTACAGTCAAATATTTGCTTCTTTAAAAAAATTGTAGGCCGGGTGTGGTGGCTCAAGCCTGTAATCCCAGCACTTTGGGAGGCCGAGACGGGTGGATCACGAGGTCAGGAGATCGAGACCATCCTAGCTAACACGGCGAAACCCCGTCTCTACTAAAAAGTACAAAAAACTAGCCGGGCGAGGTGGTGGGTGCCTGTAGTCCCAGCTACTCGGGAGGCTGAGGCAGGAGAATGGCGTGAACCCGGGAGGTGGAGCTTGCAGTGAGCTGAGATCCGGCCACTACACTCCAGTCTGGGTGACAGAGCGAAACTCCGTCTCAAAAAAAGAAAAAAAAAAAAAAATCGTGGTAAAAACTGTGACACATCCTTTTTTTTTTTTTTTTTTGCAGTTCACAATGCATTCACGGGGGAGTTTCTGGTTAACAGTAGCAATGACAATCGCATTGAAAATCTCATATTTTTTGTGGTTTGCCCTTACATCAGCCTCTTGCTTTGTTGAAAGCATAGATTCTAAGCTGCTCTATGAAAGTGATTATTAGAAAAATGTGATGTACCTCGTATGTAAAGTTTGGAAAATTTCTTCTATTAGTCTCATTAATTTGAACATGTGTGTCATTTTCAAAAATGTAAATCAAATATATGTGGATGGGATATGTATATGTACATATGAAATATAACTTGATATTAGAGAGTAGGCTTACCTGACAAATACTCTTAAATACAGGTTTCCAATAACTATGAAGATTATACCATTGGACTAGAAAAAGAAGCCAAAACTTTTGGACTCTCATTAAAGAGCTGATGTGTTCATGATGATTGCTGACTTGATACCAAGCAAAACAAGAGTTAATTTCATGGACTGAACTAAAACGTGACAGAAATAATTTTGATGACTTTTTTGTTTAAAACATTGCTGATTCATTATGTTTTGTTTTTTTCTGGAGTCAAGGAAACTTTCTTGTGAGCTATTTACAGGTTTTAACAATTAAGAAATTTTGAGCAAAAGTTGATTAAGAAACTTGATTAAGAAACTTTTGAACGAGCTTGATTAAGAAACTGTTGAGCAAAACTTGATATATTTCTTTCTCTCCTGCCTTATTTCTTCAGAACTTGGAAACTATTTGTGAGTATTCTTAATTTAGGACAAAATGCTTATTGCATAAGTTCAGTAAGAATCTGTTCCTTTTATAATGATAAAATTAGAGCCACTATTTGTTTGTTTTATTTTTATTTTTTATTTTTTATTTTTTGCCAAGCTTCTGGCTGGAATAGCATATTATCAGATATGATCAGACTGCTTTGAGGAATGGAAGTTGACTTATAGAGTCCATAAAAGCCCCTTGGAATGACCAGCCTAGTACATTGTCTATGTTATTTCTTTCCAAAGATTCTGACCTGTGCTATTATGATTTGTCATTGGCAGAAACGGGGGACAGAAGAGAAGAAATTATATTTCAAAATAAACTATAGTACACCTGCTATTAGATTCTAGCCTTGTCCATTATTTTTGAGATTTTATTTTTTGTAAATCCTTTACTTAGGCCTGATCCTGAATTCTTTCCTGGCTAGAAATCTCCAAACTAACATTTTCAAATTTGTTCTCCCATTTTCCTGACTTGAAATCAGTGGAGCTAGGGACTGTATTTTCTTAATGCACTGCAAACTGACGCTAGGCAATAAACTTCAGGAGAAATAACAGCAACTTTTAAACAACCTTCATGCCTGCCTGCTGTTGTATGAATTTTTCAGAACGTCACTTAAACACCTGGTTCAAACTACAGTCCAGAAAAATCTGTCAAATTGCCACCACAATCCGAAGGTGCCACAGAGGCTTCAGAAAAAACTAGTCTATAGATGGACTGTTCCAGAACTAATATATTTTTTCTGTTTCTATAGAAATACCTCTCATTAAAGATCTATTTGGCTACATCTTATAGAGAATTCTGGCTCATCTGCAGTGTTATCTTCTGGAATGGGACATAGATGTTTAACTGAACTTATCTGTCTGCAGAACTTAAAAACTAGCTAAAGAAGACACGGAATGATATATTTAAATTTGCTCCTTTTGGTTTATCTCAATTTGTCTTTCCACTATTTTTTCACCCTAGCTAACAACCTCTAACCAAAATATCTCCCTACAATGCCAACAATATCTACAGCTGAAATATCACATAAATGGATTCTGAGAAGTCTGTAAAAAGAAAGATCTATGGCTCACTTTATTTTGTCTGTGCTTCCCATGAATAAGTCCATCAATAAATGGATGGCATCACCTCTTCACTGTCTGGATAGAAGCATCACCTCTTCACTGTCTGGATATATGTTTGTTTATGGCATATAGTAAGTCCTTATTCTGCTAGGATGGCTCCACCTGTGTCCTTAGCCTGCATATCAAGGGCTCCTGTTTAACTCCCTTCTCAGTCCATACTCATGATGAAAGATTCTGCTTATTTCTCCACAGACCAAAAAGAAGACTCTCTGGTGGATATCAAGATACCTGGTGGAAGAACATTGTGGGCATCATAGTTTCTGGTCTTCATGAACAGGGATATGATCTAAAACTTACAGACAACCATAGGAATAATTGCAGAACAAGTTTCTGAGAGTATTAAGGTTCAGCACAAAGCCTTAAATTTCCTTGCCCAGATAATCCTTGACAACCAGGCTGCGCCTGATTTTTTTCTTGACCAAACAGGGAGGAGTCTGTGCAGTGATCAGTACCACCTGTTGTACTTATAGCAATGCCTCAAGTGAAGTGGGAACCTGGCTAAAAAGATCTTTTAGCATGCCAAGGGACTACATGTCTCTAGCACAGACTGTATGTCTGAATGGTTTTCTCAGCTTTGCTCATGGATGTCTCAAAGTTTTCTGTCCATTTTAAAAGGGCTCTTAAAGTTCACATTTTCAATTTTGTTAATGTGGCTTACGACTTGCCTCGTTGTTCACTGGTCAATTAAATGTTACACAAAATTGATGGACAGAGATACTAATGTGTTCAGGCTGCACTCCTACTGGGCACTCATGAATACTTTCAGGTTGCGGAAAGACAGTTTCATTCCTCTTATTGTGACTGACCTCCTGACTATATCCCTTGGCAGCAGGAAAAAGCTAGAGTGACGTCCACCCAATTCCCACCATATTAGTTCTCTCACCTCAGGAATGAAGAACGGATCTAGCAGAGGGGAGACTGAAACTGTCACCAAGAAAACTTTATGAAATCAATTAAGGGAAAAAATGCAATTCAACTAGGCTTGCAACATGATCAGCAGTAATTGCCGAGCCACCTTACTCTGTGGTCCATTTCTTTGCAGCTCGTCATTGCTTAATACTATAGGAAAACATAGCCCTTGTCACAGGACTATTTGTTCTAGGAATAAAATGTAAGAGTGTCTCCATTAGGTTCTGCATACTGACAAAACTACAAGTGCCAGCTGGTGTGAAGGGCCCAGTAAGAAGCTGACTCGTGAAAAAATGCAGTTTCCACATCAGGAAAATTTTAATCCACTTCCTCCAAATAATTGGTGACCCCAATTTTTCAGCCCCTCACACTTTACAAATCTACTTAAATGCCCTTGTCCAGAACCCCTCATGGAAACAGTGTTGAGGCTTCAGAATTCCTCTAAAATGTCCTCATTCAGTGGTCTCCCAATTATTAAACTTCTTATGCTGTAAACCCCACTGCCAGTGTATTAGTTTGTTGCTGTGCGAGGGGCATATGAATCTGACAGTCCTGTAATGAAAGTGGGCATCCGAACACAGATTTTATGGGAAATAAATAAGGGATTTCAGAAGAATAGAGAATAATTTATGAATCCCACTGATGAAAACACTACCAGACATTCTTTTATGAGGCACTAGATATGGAGAACAGAACTTACAGCATATCATTTGCACAGTATTTAGTATGTATATGGATGTGAAATTGTTATTTCACAATATGGCTCTAAAGGTCTGCAACAAGCATTTTTGATCTGCTCACTTACTAAAATTAAAATTGAATTATACTTTAAGGTTTAACTACAGTTATTTGTTAGAGTGCACATTTCATACTTTATTTGAAAATTAAAATAAATTAAATACACAAAATCACTTCCCATAGCTTACACTAAGAATAATACAATAATTTAAAGGTAATAAATTTAACAATGTAAAGGTAATACTGACTGCCCTTTTTTGTTATTAGTAATAGCAATTTTTGTATTTAATAATAGCAAGATTTCAAGTCTGATTTTTTTTTCAGTAGGCTATAGAAAACTACTGACTGTTTGTATTTACATGTGGCCAAGTGTTCATTGTAGAGGGCGGAAAAAGAGAATGAAGCTTGTCCATTACTATGTATTATATGAATCCAGGTATCTCACAAAATAGAATCCTATTTAATCAAAAAAATTGTAGGCAGAGTGCAATGGCTCATGCCTGTAATCCTTGCATTTTAGGAGGCCAAGATGGGTGGATCACCTGAGGTTAGGAGTTTGAGACCAGCCTGGCCAATGAGGTGAAAATCCATCTCTACTAAAAATATAAAAATTAGCCGAGATGGTGGTAGGTGTCTGTAACCCCAGCTACTTGGGAGACTGAGGCACGAGAATTGCTTGAACCAGGGAGGCGGAGATTCCAGTGAGCCGAGATTGTGCTACTACACTCCAGCCTGGGTGACAGAGCAAGACTGCATCTCAAAATAAATAAATAAATAAATAAATAAATAAATAAATAAATAAATAAAGTTGTAGATTTTTATATATTGCTATTTGTATTTATTATTATGAAAATATATTTGCAATATATTGCTAAAGATTAAAAAAACTTAATTACAAGAGTAAAGTATAATTTGCCTTTGTTAAGCATATATTTATATGTGTTTATATACGCATATATATTCCACACACTTAATGTACTAAATGAACACATTACAGGCAACAATTGTTTTATAAACATATTAAAATATGTGAATCAAGTATAATTTTTGCATATTTGACTTTCAAAATTATCAAAATGAATTTTTTGTATGAACAAATTTTATAAAAGTTATACAAGGCTGCCAAAGAAACATATAATCAAAATTTATATTTGCATTTTTTTGTTTGTCTTTTTTTTTTTTTTTTTTTTTGACAGAGTGTTACTCTGTGGTCCAGACTGGAGTGCACTGGCATGATCATGACTCACTGCAGCCTCAGCCTCCCAGGCTTAGGTGATTCTCCCACCTCAGACTCCTGAGTAGCTGGCACTATAGGCATGCACGACCACACCTAGCTATGTTTTTGCATTTTTTGTGGAGATGGGGTTACGCCATGGGGCCAGGGTTGTCTTGAACTCCTGAGCTCAATTGATCCTCCCACGTTGACCTCTCAAAATGCAGGGATTACAGGCATGAGCCACTGCAGCCAGCCAGTATAAGCATATTTTTGTACCAACATCTTATTCTAATAGAAAGCTCTATTAGAACTAATTATTAAAGATTATTCAATGGTTAGCTTACCCATGTCTCTGCTAAATGATAGCATTAAGCTTCCAAAAATTGATTTTTTTCTGGGTACTTAACATTGCATGCATTTGAGAATAAGCAATAATATAACTTGTTTATTCAAGTAAGTCAAATATAACAAGCATTTAAAATGTGTTATTATAAATGGTGCTTTTAAGTTACAACTTAGAGTAAGTTTTTGTTCATTTGTATATCTGATATGTGTTTAAATGTCCAGAATTATTAATAAAAGCTTAAAGAATATTTAACACACTGTCATAATCATTTGAAAATGTAAAAAAGTCTGAATGAATATAAATATATATATTCATGAAAACATGAACTAAAAATCTTCAATGTAAATATATACATTCTAGATACATAAATTGAGTATATATTATATATACACACATTGAAAATATACATACATTGAATATATCATTGTATGTATATATGTGCATGTATGTCTACATAGCTAGATCTGTATGTGATTTCTGTGCACAAAAGAATTTGAAAAAAGTAAACATAGATGCCATTATTACAAAACCATGTTAAAAATTCAAAAGACATTTTGTAAAGACACCATAGCTATGACTCATTGGCATCCCTGAAAGAGAGAACATACATCTTGGGAAATATATTTAAGGATATTCTCCACAAAAAGTTCTCCATCCTTTCTAGAGATGTTGACATTCGAATTTAGGAAATTCAGAGAATGCCTGCAAGAAACTATATAAGGTGACCATCCCCAACATACTGTCATCAGATTAACCAGAGGCAATAAAAAAGAAAAAAAATATATTAAAAGCAGCTAGAGAATGAGCAGGTCAGTTACAAAGGGAACCCCATCAGGCTAATAGTGACCTTTCAGCAGAACAGCTACAAGTCAGAGAGATTGGGGGCCTATTTACAGTATCATTAAAAGAAGAAATTCTAACAGTAATTCTATATCCAGCCAAACTAAGCTTCATAAGTGGAGGATATCTAAAACCTTTCTCAGAAAAGCAAATGCTAAGATAATTCACTACCAGCAGACCTGCTCTACCAAAGATTCTGAAGGGATAGCTCAATGTAGAAATGAAAGACCATTACTGACCACTACTGAAACACACTTAAGTCCATACACCATTGAAATATAAAGCAACTACACAATCAAGTCTACATAACAAACAGCTGACAACACAACGGTAGGGTCAAATTTGCACATATCAAATATTAACCTTGAATGTAAATGACCTAATCTCCCCACTTAAAAGACACAAATTGGCAAGCTGGATAAAGAAGCTAGACTCAACTATATGCTGTCTTCAACAGATCCATTTGACATGCAATTACACCTAGAAGCTGAAAGTAAAGAGATGAAGAAAGATTTACCAAGCCTATGGAAAACAAAGAAAGAGCAGTTTCTTTCACACAAAACAGACTTTAAACCAACAATGATCACAAAAAGTAAAGAAGGTTAAAGGGTTCAAATAAACAAGAAGACTTAACTATCCAAATATATGCATGCAACATTGGAACACCTAGATTCATAAAGTTCTTAGAGATTTGAGAAGATAACTACACTATGCTACTGAGAGATGTCAGCACTCCACTGAAAGTATTAGACAGATCATTGAGGCAGAATACTGATATCTAACAGACATCTACGGAACACTCTACCCAGTAAGAGTAGAATACACATTTTTCTCAACTTCAGATGGCACATACTCTAAAATTGACCACAGACAAGGCCATAAAGCAACTCTAAACAAATTCAGAAAAAAACAAAATCATACCAATCACACTCTTGGACAACAGTGCAATAAAAACAGAAATGAATACCTGGAAGCTCTCTCAAAACCATACCACTACACAAAAATTGAACAACATGCTCCTGAACGGTCTTCTGGTAAATAAGTTAAGGCAAAAATCAAGAAATTAAATCAAAAATCAATAAATTATTTGAAACTAAAGAAAACTAAAATAAAACACACCAGAATCTCCAGTATACAATTAAAGCAGTGTTAAGGGAAATGTTTACAGTGTTAAATGCCCACATCAAAAAGGTAGAAAGATCTCAAATCAGCAATCTAACATTACACCTTAGAGGAACTAGAAACACAAATGTAAGCCATCCCCAAAGGTGGCAGAAAAAAAGAAATAACCAAAGTCCAGGCTGAAATGAACAAAATGGAGATGTAGAAAACTGAACAAAAGGGAGATGTAGAAAACCATACAAAAGGTCAACAAAACCGAAAGTTCATTTTGTGAAAGAATAAATAAGATTGATGGACGATTAGCTAAACTAATGAAAAAAGAGAGAAGATCCTAACAATCAGAAATAACAAATTGGACCTTACCACTGAGCCCACAGAAATACAAAAAATACTATTACAAATACTTCCATGCACACAATCTAGAAAACTTTGAAGAAATAGGTAAATTTCTGGAAACATACAACCTCCCAAGATTGTACCAAGAAGAAATTAAAAGCCTAAACAAATCAGTAACAAGTTTCAAATTTTCATCAGTAATGAAAAAACCTATGAATGAAAAAAAGCCACAGGCAATATGGATTCACAGCTAAATTATACCATACATACAAAGAAGAGCTGATGCCAATCACACTAAAAGTATTCCAAAAAACTTAAGAGTAGAGTCTCCTCCCTAACACATTCTATGAGGCCAGCATCATTCTGCTATCGAAACCTGGCAGAGACAAAATGAGAAAAAACTTAGCCAATATCCCTGATGAATGTAAATGCAAATTTCCTCAACAAAATACCAGAAAACTGCATTCAGCAGCACATCAAAAAGTTAATTTGCCATGATCAAATAGGATTCATTACTAGGATGCAAGATTGGTTCAACATATACAGATCAATACATGTGCTTCATGACATAAACAGAGCTAAAAACAAACACCATTTAATCACCTCAATAGACATAGAAAAGGCCTTTGATAAAACTCAGCTTTATTACTGGATCATTCACTATACTATAGAAATATTATTACATCGATCTTTCTCTTTTGATAGCCTTGCTAACCTTTCAAATTCAATACTCTTCAGAGTAATTGTCTATACTCTCTGCTATGGGCTGAGTTGTGTTCTTCCTGAGTTCTAATTCACAGTATCTCACAATGTGACTGTATTTGAAGATAGGGTCTTTAAATAGTAATTAAGAATGCAGGGGTGGGGTCACTAACTAAACAGGGGTCTAGAAGGCCCGGCTCAGAGGTATAGAGCATTGAGTGAGAGAGGATTCTTTTTGAAACTTAAAATCTAATGGAGTTATCCCTGCTAGTTTCAGACGTGTCTGGGACTCATGATCTCTTCATTTTTTATAATTTCTCCCTTTTGGAATGAGAATGTCTATCCTACATCTGTCCTACCATCATATTTTGGAAACAGATAACTTGTCATATTCTACAAGTTCACAGCTCTAGATAAGTTTTGCCTCTGGAAATATCATATTTCTAGTCTTACCCCTAGCTAACTTAAAAATTGTTTGTTTATTTATTTATTTATGTTGAGATGGAGTCTTGCTCTGTTGCCCAGGTTGGAGTGCAGTGGCACGATCTTGGCTCACTGCAACCTCCGCCTCCCAGGTTCAAGTGATTCTCCTGTCTCAGCCTCCTGAGTAGAGGCATCCACTACCACGTCTGGCTAATTTTTGTATTTATAGTAGAGGTTTCACCATGTTGGCTAGGATGGTCTTGATCTCCTGACCTCGTGATCTGCCCACCTTGGCCTCCCAAAGTGCTGGGATTACAGGCGTGAGCCACTGTGCCCAGCTAAAAATTGTATCTTTAAATGAGATTTTGGACATAGAGTTAAAGCTGGAATGGGTTGAGGTTTTGGGGATTATTGGGATTGGGTGAATGTATTTTGTATGTGGGAAGGACATGAAGCTTGGGATGGGGGGCAGATAGAGGATGAAAGGTAACAGGCTGAATTATTTTCTCCAAAATGTATATGTTGGGATCCTAGTTCCTAGTATCTTAGAATGTGACTGCATGTGGAGACAGGGTCTTTAAATAACTAATTAAGTTAACATAAGAAAATTAGAGCAGACCCTCCCTATTCCAATGTGATACATGCTCTTATAAGAAAAGAAAGTGTGAGGGGCGGAAGAGAATTAGGAAAAATAGCTAATGCATACTGGGCTTAATAACTAGGTGAAGGGTTGATAGGTGCAGAAAACCATCATGGCATATGTTTACCTACATAACAAAACTGCACATCCTGTGCACATACCCCGGAACCTAAAATAAAAATAATTTTTTTAAAAAATATTATTATCTGAATCATAAAAAAAAGAGAAAGTTAAGACACTGAACATACACAGAGGAAAGCCAATGTGAAGACAAAAAGAAGACGGCCATGTGAAGACACAGAGAGAAGATGACCATCTACAAGCCAGGGAGAGATCTCAGAATGATCAACTAACCCAGTTGATACCTTGATCTTTGACTTCGAGCTTCCAGAACTGGAGGAAATATCTTTCTGCTATTTAATTTATCCACTTTATGGTACTTTGTTACGACAACCCAAGGACACTAATACAATTTTTTTCTCCATCAGCCTTATCTCTCTTTCCATTATCTTTAAGACAGACTTAATTAGGTTTCTATCCTCATTATAAGACTAAGGTTGTTCTTGTTAATGTCAATAAATTCCACGTTGCGAAATTCAGTGTTTGTTTCTCTCATTCCAAATTGTACAAATCTTAATCACTATGTAAAACTTCTTTTTAATTTAAAATTTTAAAATTTTGTGGATTCACTGAAGGTGTATGTATTTATGAGGTACGTGAGATGTTTCGATGCAGACATGCAATGCATAACGATCAAATCATGGAAGATAGAGTATCCCTTCAAGCATTTAACCTTGTGTTACAAACAATCCAGTTGTACTCTTCTAGCTATGTTTAAATGTAAAATTAAAATATTATTTACTGTGGTCACTCTGTCGTGCTATCAAATACTAGGCTTCATTCACTCATTCAAACTATAAAAACAGATCATTTTTTTCTGGATTGTGTGCATGAAAGTACCTATTAACCATCTCCACTTACCTCCACTAGTCACTATTTGACATAGATGATGATTACCACCTCATTGATAAACTTTTTGACCTAGCTTCCAGGATTTTACTTTCTCTTACATCTCTTCTATTCTACTGGATGATTTTTTTTTTCAGTCAACCTTTTCTGATTCTTTCTCCTCACCTCTATTTTTTAACGTGAAAGTATCCTAATCTTTGGTCCTCTTCTTTACATAGACATGCAAATAACCTCCCATTTTATTTCTACCTCTAGCACAGAATCTACTAAAACAAAAAACAAAAACCCTGCCTCTTATATTTTCACTTATCTGTTTAATAGACATCTCAAATTCAGCATGTACAAAACACTGAACTCCTCATATTACTCCCAAACCTGCTTACCTAGAGTGTTACCCATTGAATTACAGGGTTTTACAAGTATGTGTTGTATTAGTCTGTGTTCTTTAGAGAAACAAAATCAATAGGAAAAATAAAAATATATATTTTTATTAATATAATGTTTTTATATTACATAAAATAAAACACATACATGTGACAGAAAGAGATATTTATTATAAGGAACTGGTTTGGTTATGGAGGCTGAGATGTTCCAAGATCTGTAGTCAGCAAAGTAGGAATCCAGGAGAGCCTATGGTAAGGTTCTATTCCAAGATAAAAGGCCTGAGAACCAGGAGAGCCACTTGTGTAGATTCTAGTCCAAGTCTTGGTCCAAAGACAGGTGAAGATAATGTCCCAGATCAAAAAGAGCCAGCCAGAGAGAGTGAATTCTCATCTACACCTTGTTGTGTTAGTACGCTTTCCATGGCTTGGATGAGTTCTAAGTTTACTGGGAAGGACAATCCACTTTGCTCCATCTACTGATTTAAATGTTACTGTCATCCAGAAACAGTATCCCAGTCACACCTAGAATAATGTATAACCAAATATCTGGGCACTTCATGGCCTGGCAAAAGTGACACATAAATTTAACCAACATATTTACCATTTCTTTTTTTTTTTTTTTTTTTTTTTTTTTTTTTTAAGACGGAGTCTCGCTCTGTCGCCCAGGTTGGAGTGCAGTGGCGCAATCTCGGCTCACTGCAAGCTCCGCCTCCCGGGTTCACGCCATTCTCCTGCCTCAGCCTCCCGAGGAGCTGGGACTACAGGCGCCCGCCACTGCGCCCGGCTAATTTTTTCTATTTTTAGTAGAGACGGGGTTTCACCATGGTCTCGATCTCCTAACCTTGTGATCCGCCCGCCTCGGCCTCCCAAAGTGCTGGGATTACAGGCGTGAGCCACCGCGCCCGGCCATATTTACCATTTCATACCTTCCAATTGCTCAGGATTAGGGTACTGTGTAATCTTTAGATTTTCTGTTTATCTCAAATCCAGTATACTACTAGAAAAATTAGCCACTTATGTAGTTACAGTGAACACAGTCCACAAGATTGCCATCACTATTGACACCAATTCAGGAGGTACACAAAACCCCATATAACCATTTCTTCACACATCTGTTGCTACAACACTGGCTGAAAATAAACCACTGTTTCATGCTTAGATTATTGCAATAGCATAAAAGTCTTCTTGCTTTTTGGCTCTTGGATCTTGATTGCACTTTTTATCAACACAACACTCACAGAATCTTTGTATATGTGTAAGTTAAATATTTTTACTTTTCTGCTGGAAACCTAATCAAGGCTTTGCATTTTACTCAAGAGACAATTTTTTTTTTTTTTTTCTCAGTAGCTTACACAACCCTGCATAAACTGGCAACCTGTTACGTCTCTGATATCTTCTCCTACTAGTGTTGCCTTTATCGACTCTTCCCCAGTGACTGCCAGCCCCCTTGCTCTTCCTTGAATATGTCAGCTGAGCTGTCACTTAGGTGCATTGCACCTCTGTCTCTCAGGCTAGGATGATCTACACCAGGATATTCTTCAGGGCTAAGTCCTTCATCTGTTTTCGATCTTTGCACAAGTATCATCTTCTAAATAAGGTATAATCTAACTACCCTATGTAAAATGGCAATATTTACCCCTTGGCACCCCCTAATCTCCTTACTCTGCCATACATTACTTTTCTATGGTATAATTATATTCGTATGTTTATCATAAGATTTTATTGATTTGATTTGATTTTAAATTTATATCTCATTTAGAACATTTTGTATCAAATCATATATTTTTTAAATTTATTATGTTTATTCTTTGCCCTAGAGATTTTTGTGTGCTTCAATCACACTTGTATCTCAAGGACTGAAAGCCATATTAGATGCATGAGGTCGAATCTCAACGATTACTTAATGCAACTAAATATTAAATTAATAAACACTCTCTTGGTAACACTGTAAACAAAACAAGGAATAATCATTTGTTACTTACACAGTAGCTGTATAGCTAGAAAAATCAGTATGCACTAGAACCATGCAAAAAAAGTTTGTGTTCAAATCTAGACTCAGGTCATTGTAATCAGAATTTCTACCTAGAGGATTGTTGGAATCTTTAAAAGTCCTGTGAGCTAATTAAAATATATTTAATCTTTATCCACTAATCTTGTAAGTCCCTATAATGTGCAATGGAAAGAAGGATAATCTTCATTAACATTTCATTAAAACTTACAAACAGGAAGCTGATGTACAAAATCAAAGGTCTATTTTCTACCACCATTTCTTTATGTGCTTTACCACAATATGTAAACCCCACATAATACCATTCTTAACAGTGAGTATTTGTCATACCCATTAATATCTATTCGAGGTTGAAAGTGGAAGAGAAAAAATGGAGATAAGGATGTAAAGGCAAATAAGCAAACTCTAGTCTTTCTTGTCAATGGGCTTAAATCTAGTACATAAGATTAATCGTGTATAATACTATAATAAATGGCAAAATGCAACAAGTATAATTATACAGAGAACAAAGAAAAATAAAATTTCATGGCTATAGAATGTGGAATAGAATTTATACGAGAGATGGGAAAAAGTGGAGATTGTGTAAAGAATTTTTGAAACTAAATCTTTAGATAAAATAACAACAATCTGCTTCCCTACTATTTACCTCCCTCATCAATAGACCCACAGTAATTTGATCTCATTTTATCAATAAATCATCATTGTTTCCTGAAATCACCTTCTAGAAACTAGAATGATGAAAACACCCAAATTGACATGTATTAACGGTGTAATACACTTGCTAGATATTTTACATTGAGTCTTGTTCATTGGATGAATATAACGCTCATAGAAAGAGCTTAAAATAAAACTTTTTCTCTGGAAATATTTTTGATATGCTGCACTAGAATCATATTTTTCTTGTCTTCTGGGGATACGCCGTTTGCAATGAGGCTAACTGGATTTTAGAGAGCAGCAGGTTGCCCTCCATCTTGAGTGAAGTATCATGAGCATGCTATAGTGGGATAACATTTACCAGAAATAACTGAAAACCTCATTGACAAGATGATCCTACAAAGGACAAAATATATTAATAATGGTACTAAAACAATTGCACATGCACTCTGAAATGAAAGAGCATAACACTCTTGGACTAGCCAACAGGATAAAATAATAATTTATTAAGCTATTTTTCACCTATTTTACCTCATCCCCAAAAACACATTGAAGCTATGTTGAAAACTACATTACAAGTTATTGCCGCGCTGAGCCTCAATAACTTGTAAAATGCCAGCAATGCACCTACTATAAACACATTGAAAAAGCATCTTAGTACATTATTGCCTCCAGGAGTGGAGACCATGTTTATGGAACTGGGAAGTTATGACCCCATCTGTTATGTATGTCGGACGGCTTACCCTCTTGCAAAAAAGCTGCCATGCAACTCCACGCTTATCAAGCAGGGATAGTGGAACCTGGCATGGGGGATAAAAAACACTTGCTTCTTGGTTCATTTCTCTTACTTACTCACAAATGTGGTTAATATACTGCAGTTAAAATAATATCTCATGTGAAATATTAACCGTTCTTCTTCCCCTTAGAGGCCTCTCCTACGCCATGTTCAAATGTAGTATTAAAAATTCACTCCAATTTAAAGCACCAGCAAATGAATCACATGAAAAAAGAGGAAATCTTTCCTTTTATGAATTTAAAATGTTGTTCTAATTTCTGCTTCCTAGCTTTTCTATGATAGAAACAACTCTGCTGTACGTGAATTACATCCTGTTCTTTAATTTAAAGTTATACTATTCAAATCTATTCACAGACAGGCTAGTGTAACTTGGGATGTAATGAGAAATACAGAACGTCGGGGAGAAGAGCCAAGATGGCTGACTAGAAGCAAATAGTGCACACCCTCTCATGGAGAGCAGACTGAGGGGTGAGTAAATACTAGCTCAAGTGAACCATCCGAGAAGCAAGGGTGACCCACTGAGAGTAGAGCAGAGCTGGCGGGGGCAGGATCGCTGCTCATGAGGGAATGACATAGAGCAAGGGGTGGTTCCCTACCATGGGGAAAGAGTGAGTGAACAAGAGCCCCCGGGACCTACACCTCTGCCATGGACCTTAGCAACCAGATCCCTTCTGACACCCTTACTCCCATCACCCACCCCACCCTCCAGACTGACATGGAGAGCAGTCTGGAGAGTCTAGGCAGAACCCTTGCTCAAGCCCACGTGGAGTCCCATGGGC
Source organism: Chlorocebus sabaeus (assembly GCF_047675955.1). Lineage (NCBI taxonomy): Eukaryota > Metazoa > Chordata > Mammalia > Primates > Cercopithecidae > Chlorocebus > Chlorocebus sabaeus. Next base: position 18,657,190 of record NC_132927.1, on the reverse strand, counting down.
CTTGGATCTCTGAGCTGTAGTATGAAAGGTGGCCAGACTGTTTTCCACCTGGATCCCTTCCCCTGCTGTGCCTCGTGGGGCAGGGCCTCCCATCTTGGGTCTCCAATATGACCCACCCACCCCCACCTGATCACTTCAATGGGTGAGAGCTCTGCATTTCTCTGGGATGGAGCTCCCAGAGACAATTTACAGTCCCTCTGACATTGTCGCCACTGTGGTACCCACCCTTGCTCACCCCAGGCAAGGCAGGGAACAAAGAGACTGATTGCTTTCATCCACCTGCAACACAGTGAAGCTGTCCTACAGCTTCTCAACCAGATACTAGCAAACCAGATCTAATAGCACAAATCTAATCTAATCTAATAGCACATCAAAAAGCTGATCCAACACCATCAAGCAGGCTTTATTTCCGGAATGGAAGGCCGGTTCGACAAGCACACACCACTAAATGTGACTCACTACATAAACAGAAACAAAACCAAAAACTATATGTTCATCTAAATAGATATAGAAAAAGTCTTCTATAAAATACAATATACCTTCATGTTTTTTTTTAAGTACACAAAAAAATCAACACCCCTCAATAGAGTAGACATTGAGGAAAAATACCTGAAAATAATAAGAACAATCTTAGACAAACCAAGAGCTAATGTCTCACTTAATAGGCAAAAGCTAAACCATTGCCCTTGAGAACTAGAAAAAGACAAGGATGCCCACTCTCACCATTCCACCATTCCTATTCAACATAGTACCAGAAGTCCCAGCCAGAGCAATCAATCAAGAGAAATAAATAAAAATCATACAAATAGGAAAATAAGAAGTCAAACCATCTCTCTTCACTGATGATATGAATCTGTACCTAGAAGACTCTAAAGACTCCACCAAAAGGCTACTGGAACCATAAAAATGTATTTAAGGAGGTATCAGGATACAAAATCAATGTACAAAAATCAGTAGCATTTTTATACAACAACAATGTCGAGGCTGAAAGTTAAATAAAGAGTGCAATCTCATTAAAATCGCCACAAACAAATTGAACATTATTCCTTCAAACTACCAAAATCATTCTTCACAGAATCAGACAAAGCTACTCTAAAATTAATATGGGACAAAAAATTAGCTCAAATAGGTAAAGCAACCCTAAACAAAAGAACAAAGCCAGAGGCATCAAACTACCCAATTTCAAACTATATGTTCAAACTAATATAGCTTTAATATAAGGCTATATTAACCAAAACAGCATGGTACTGGTATAAAAACAGACACACAGACCAATATTACAGAATAAAAAACTCAAAAATAAAGCCGCACATTTAAAACCATCTGAACAACTACAAGGCTGACGAAAACAAGCAATGGGGAAAGGACTCTCTTTCCCAGGGGTGTTGGGATAATGACCTAGCCATATGCAGAAGATTGAAACTGGACCCCTACCATTCGCCGTATGCAAAAATCCGACCTAGGAAATACCATTCTGGACATTAACCTTGGGAAATAATTTTTGGCTAAGTCCCCAGAAACAATTGCAACAAAATCAAAAATTGACAATTGAGACCTAACTAAAGGGCTTCTGCACAGCAAAAGAAACTGCTGAGAGTGAACAGACAACTTACAGAATGGGAGAAAATACTCACCACAAATGCATCTGACAAAGATCTAATAGGCAGAATCTGTAAGCAACTTAAGTGAACAAGCAAAAAACAAAAAACCTAATTTAAATAATGGACAAAGGAAACGAACAGACATTTCTCAAAAGAAGACATACAAGTGGTGAGGAAACATGAAAAAATTGCTCATCATCAATAATCAGCAGAGAAATGCAGATCAAAAGCACAATGAGATACTATCTCACACCCATCAAAATGGCTTTTATTAAACAGTTACAAAAACAATAAATGCTGGTGAAGCTGCAAAAGAAAGGAAAAACTTACACATGGTTTGTGGGAGTTTAAATTAGTTTAGCCACTGTAGAAAGCAGTTAGGAGGTTTCTCAAAAAACTTAAAACAGAGCCACCAATTTGACCCAGCAATCCCATTACGGGGTACATTCCCAAAGACACATAGATCATTATATTTGCCAAAAGGCAGATGAACTCATATGCTTGTTACTGTGCTATTCACAATAGCAAAGACATGGAATCAACCTAGATGCCTAGCAATGGTCTGTTGGATAAAGAAAATGTGGTATTTATACACCATGGAATACTATTCAGTCATAAAAAAGAATGAAATCATGTCCTTTGCAGCAACATGGATGGAGCTGAAGACCACAATCTTAAGCAAACTAACACAGGAACATAAAACTAAATATTGCATGTTCTCACTTATAAGTGGGAGCTAAACACTGAGCACATATGGACATAAACCTGGAAACAATAGACACTGTGGACTACCAGTGGCAGGAGGGATGATGTGGTGTGTGGGCTGAAAAGCTACCTATTGGATACTACGCTCACTACCTGGGTGCAATATTCCTATGTAACAAACCTACACAAGTGACCCTTATATCTAACATGAAAGTTGAAATTCAAAAAGAATAGTATGTAATAAATGTAGAGCTCAATGAAATGGTTTAGTTAATTGTAAAAGTGGGGGGGGAAGTTTTAATGTGCTATAATTTATTCTTTTATCTTATCATCAGATTCCCACGAAGCTACCTGGAAACCTTGTAGGAATCTTGAGATTCCTCTATTTTCTCCAAAAGGATTCTAGTCTCCTCAATTAACTTCAGCTCCATATTGACTCTTAGTGCCGTAGTTTTAGCTGAGATATGTGCCCAAAACCATACTGCCAGGTTAGTCTGCTTTATAGTAGCTTCCTGCCATAGCAATCTGCACCATGCTCATTTTTTACTGTAGCAACCTAGGGAATGCTAAACAAAGAAGCTACTAGAAAACAAAACAAGAAGAAGAAAATTTATATGAAATGCATTTTGTTTTGCTGCTTCTGTGCATAATTTATCATTTGAGAATTGAAACCTATGTGTGCCTGATTAAAATAATGGGTCTGAGATTAATGTCATACCTCATGAACCTCCTTTCCGTAATCATAGCTTATTGTTTCAAATGTGACCATCTGGCCCATGGAAAATTATTTAATTGCCAGTCAACAAACAATATAGCTACTTCATTTGGGATGTTGAGCTAGATAGTACAAGCATACTGAACTGGTAAATTGTAGATAAGTTCTGACTAGTGACAAAATACCACAGTGAAGGTCTAAGAATTTCTTGGGCTGAACCCCTCACAGTTACCCTGGATCATACATTTCCTGAGGCTTGCTGTGTGTGTTTCTTTACAATACATTTTATTTCTTTTTTGAGCTATTTGTCACCAGTGTGCTAAAATCAAATTCAGTCTAATAAAAACAGTGAATTCTTGGCGTAGCTTTACCTGTAAAATTAGACAGCTCTAATTTATTCATTTTGTAATTCTTAGCAATTATACACATTACATTTACTGGACTAGGATTTAAATATCAAACACAGTTATAAGCACTGCTATTCCTTGGAATGAAGACTAACAAAATGTACAATTTTATACATTAAAAAAATACAGAATCTCAGACTCCACTCCACAACTGATTCAAGATTCTGCAATTCAACAAGATACCCAGGTGATCCACATGCAGATTAAAGTTTGGGGACCACTCCTCTAAAGTCAGGTAAAACAAAAGAATTCACCTAAAGCGGTTACAGTTAACCTAAAGTGGGGTAGTACAGTCTGACAAGTTTTTATTTCTCAATTATACCTTAATAAAGCTATGGAAAAAAATGTCATTTATGTCCTAATGTAGAAAGATGTTCATGAAGTGAATAAAAAGAAAAGAAGCTGTACAAATTGCATACAGACACATAGTATAAATCTATTATTATAAAATATATATGCTACATATATCATATAATATATATGACAGATATGTGACACACACACATACACTTCCACAAATATACACAAACAAGGATAAAAACAGAAACCGTATTAAAAAAAAATCAGTGGTGCAATGAGATACACAAAATGAGAACTTTCACTTTATAAAATTTCTTAGCAACAGTATTATAGGTAGTATCTACCTTGTGGAGTTCTAAGAAGTTTACATATTTTTAAAAATGCTTTTTTTTTTTTTTTTTTTTTTTTTTTTTTTTTACACAAACACCACTATCTCTATTGTTATGTAGCCAATTTTACTATATGCCTCCCATCATTTTAGCAGACCTTTTCTACCTTTCTGTTAGGAGCCATATTAAATGGCAAAAAAAAAAAAAAAAAAAAAAAGTAGACAGAAAGCAAAATAAATTACCTCTTGATAATAAGTCTGACAAATTTGGCAGGAAAAAGTATTCTAATAGATAAAGTTGTAGGACTATCTATATACATAAATAACACATAAATACAATAGATTTATTTTTCCTTAACTAAAATAAAAACGATGGACTTTTGTAAAGTATCAGTTTATCAGGAATTTGCCAATAGGAGCCACTTTTCTCCATGGATCGGTCATATTTAGAAGAAAATCTATGTCCCCTTCCTTGAAATTGCACTGCTCTCCTTGTTGCTCTGGCACCCCCTGGTGGAGTGAAATCACACAGATTAGGAGAATGGAGGAGTAACCCACCAGGAATCTGTTGTCTGGAAGATAAATGTGTTGCATTTTTCAAGTAACTTCTCTGATTGGAGCACTTTGAGATGAAAGTACATTTCGGTTACATTGATTTAGTACTATGGCCTTCTGATAAAGGCACTGTTGGGTCCTCTGTGGTGCAAGCTTCTCTGTGCTTCCTGTGGGTTTTTAATATTTAGTAAAGCAGCTGTGCACAGTCAAGTTCAATATCCAGAGATGTAACAGATAAGGTCACAGAGAAAATCTGAAATACCAGACTCTTAGGAATAGACACATAGGTGTATATGTTTTTGTGAATTTTTCCATATTTGAAATTTTGCCCTGTGGTTTTTCGGGTAATCATACTGTCCCCAGAAAAGGCTCTTAAAGACAGAATTGTTAAATTGCTACTAGCAAAGGCTTTGGAGTTAGACAAATCTGGACTTGTGTTTATCCTCAAACAGTTATTACATATATCTTGAAATTCTTATCTATGAGGTACGCACCATTGAATCAACGTATTTGAACGAGTTATGAGGATTAAAATGATGCATGTAGAGCAGTACTTAGTAAAAATTATATACTTAATAATAAATTAGTGATACACACAGGTTTTATCTAAAATGCAAATAAAATACTTTTTGATGTTTTTTTTTTTTAGTTTAATACTGGAAAACTGAAGATATAGGTATATTTTTTCTATTTTCTGGAAGTCAAACTGTACAAATGATAAAACATATATATAGATGTTTCTGCAAAATATATAATGATGATCTAGCAGGTTTTCAGTTTCCTTAAATTATTGGTGTCCTGAAAAATACTATGTATTCTGAGAATGGAGATAATCTTGATCATCTCTCCAAAGGGAACCCCCCGGAACTGCAATTTTCCTAATCTGTTTCTGGGCTGAGGGTGTTTGAAGTAATTTTTTCATATCTCTTGAGGCACGTTTCATGTCTGTGTTTCTAGATTGTCATTCTAGGCAGGTCAGGGAAGAGAACAACAGCTCCTCTCCCAAGAGTCAGGTATGTGGTTTGACATTGCAGGGCTATAGCAATTGCAGTCACAAAAGTACTGAGTCAGCCCAAGTGGCAGAGAGGGAGTTTCAGAGCACCGCTCTCTGAGAATCAGGAGGGATAGCCATCTGCTGTGATTATACTGACATCTGCAACCTCTTCACTGAAGAAGAACACCTGAAAAGTCAATCCTAAGTGGGCCAGCTGCATCAGGTTTTCTCTGCAGACTATTCTGAGAGGACTGGTGATTATCCAAGTGCAGTTTTTACTTCCTCTCAGAAGTCAATGCTTTTTTTCTATTCAAGCACCTCTGTGTACACTGATACTTTGGGGATTTTCTCTAAAACTAAATTGGGGGTTTTTGAACTGAAACCAGCTCTCTGAACTGAAAGTACTGTTTTGTAGAAAGATCTGAAAGCTTTTTTCTCTCTCAGTATTTAACCATTCAGAGGTGAGCATTTTGTTCACAGAATTATATCTAAAAGTACTAGAAGAGCATCATTAAAGCAACTACAGGGAGTGCCTACTGCATGTGCCTTTCATTTTGTACACGGATGTGCCAAAGCCCTCGGTGCCTCAGTAGCTTTCTATTACACACACACACACACACACACACACACACACAATATGTGTAGCGCCAATTCTTTACACATATTTTCTGTCTACCTGTGGGTGAAGTACTTGTAGGAGACACTCAATATTTCTCAATACTTATTTCTTTAGTTATATTACTTATGTCTTTTACAAAACATGTGTATGTATAGCTTGTTATAAGCAAGATACTCTTTAAATTGCTTTACTAATATTAACTCTCATATTTTCTAGAAATCCTACTAGAACAGTCATTTATTACTGCTATAAGAAATTACTACGCATTTGATGGCTTAACACAGATTTATGATCCTACACTTCCAGAGGTCAGGATTCCAAAACGGCTCTCACTGAGATAAAATCAAGGTGTCAGCATGCCTGTGTTTTTTTCTGGAAGCAAGAGAGGAGCATCTATTTTCTTGCCTTTTCCAGCTTCTGGAAGCCGCCCACATTTTTGGCTCAGGCTCCATTTCTCCATCTTCAAAGTCATCCATGGCCGGTCACGTATTTATCGTGCTATATCACTCTGGTTATCTGCCTCCGTTACATCTTTTGCTCTGACTCTCCTTCTTCTCTATTTCTCTTTTAAGGATTATCTCCCTTTCTAATGATGCTTAGTCACATCTGCAAAATCCCTTCTGCCATGTAAAGTAGCATACAGGTTCTGATGATTAGGACGTGGACATCTTTAGGGAGTCATTATTCTATTGCCACAACTGCTGTAACTAGTCTTATTTCATACATGAGAAAATTGAGACTCAGAGAAATGAAGGAATTTGTCCAAGATCACAGTTACTAGCAGCACAGTTTGGATTTAAACACTATGAGTTTAGCTTTGGCATCTGTTTTTTAAACAACTGCATGGTTTGATGTTTGTGGATTGAAAAAGAAAGAAAGAACAAGTGAAGGAAGAAAGAAGCCAGATACATGATATTTTCAATCTATTCATTCATATACAAGAAAGCCAACTAGCATTTAACAAATTAAACTCTTACTTTCAGTAACATAGTGATTACATAAAGATACCATAATAATAACAACAAAACACAATAGAAAGATCTTAAAAACAAAAGAAATGATGTCCCAAATTAATGAATATGGGCCATTGATACTCATGATGTTGCTGCACCAACTGCCTGAGAAGGGCTGAAAGCTACTAAGACGCAAAGAAAGAATCACAGTAAAAGAGATGCTGGAGGATGTGCAAAAACAATGCAGAGAATTGTGATAACAACAAGAATGTGAGGTGTCTGAAAGGGCAATAAAGATGTGAAATTAAGAAGAAACCACAAAATTAGAAGAGTATTTTAATTAGCTATCCAAAAATGTATATAAAACAGGTATCTTTCTTTAATTTTATTGTAGGTTCAGAGGTAAATGTACAAATTAGTTTTATAGGTAAATCCTGTGTCGCAGGAGTTTGGTGTACAGGTCATACAGGTTTGTCATTCAGGTAATAAGCATGGAACCCAATAGGTAGTTTTATGATCTTCACCCTTGTTCTACCCTCTACCCTTGAGTTGGTCCCATGCTCTATTGGTCCTTCCTTTGTGTTCATGTGTACTCTATGTTTAGCTCCCAATTATAAGTTAGAACACTTGATACTTGGTTTTCTGAGTTTGCATTCATTCGCTCAGCATTATGGCTGCCAGCTCCATCCATGTTGCTGTGAAGGACATGATCTCATTCTTTTTTATGGCTGTATAGTATTTCATGGTGTATCTGTACTACACTTTCTTTATCCACTCTACCACTGATGGGGATTTAGGTTGATTCCATGTCTGCTGTTGTGAATAGTGCTGTGATCAACATAAACATGCATGTGTCTTTTATGGTAGAATAATGTTTATTCCCTTTGGTATATACACAATATTGGGATTACTGGATCAAATGGTGGCTCAGTTTTAAGTTCTTTGAGAAATGGCTGAGTTGCTTTTCACAATGGCTGAGATCATTTACATTTCCACCAGCAGTGTATAAGCAAGTGTTCCCTTTTCTTCGCAACCCAGCCTCACCAGCATCTGTTATTTTTTGACTCTAATAAACCCATCGTGACTATTTTGAGATGGTATCACATGTGGTTTTTATTTTTATTTCTCTAATGATTAGTGATGTTGAGCATTTTTGCATATGCTTGTAGAATGGATATCTTCCAGCAGTTCCCGGGGCCAAAATAGACAAGACAACCAAATTCTTTAATGTTTAAGGTTTTTCAATATTTGTGTCAGGTCATGTTGGAATGCCAAGTTGAACTCTAGTATGAGATCCTTGTCTAATTTGTAGATAAAATACTGAACTGAAAGTAGAGAGCAAGTACATAGCAGAATACACTCAGTAACATTAATTAATAACTGAAATTAACCTTACCAAAGTCAGGATACAAATTCAGTATCTCCAGTTAAATAAAAGTAAAGCCATGATAAATATACCCAAATAAGAAAGCGTTCCAGGCACCATTAAGTGACATTGTTTGTCACATTCTCCAATTCTTTCACCTTTACAGAAAAGCAAAATTGTATAATTACTTTTCCAAAAACATTTCATTTATTTAACAAATATCAGACACACTCCCACCTGATAAGCATTGTGTAAGTATGCACAGATAAAGAATACCATGTTCCCAGCTCACATGCATATATTTGAGATGTATAGAGGAGTATTTTAAATAATACAAACATTTATGAGTAACATTGACTCATTATGTTTCCGAAACGAAAAGCATAACCATCAATTATTTTACTGGTCAATAAAACAACCTATTAGCAAATACTAATATTTTGAGTTATTTTTATAGACTTTTTCCTTATGAATACGTCCAAAGTTTAAGAAAAAATATTGACTCACATTTTAGAAACGTTTCAATTTTTTAAAATTTTATTTTCAACATTTTATTTCGAACAAAACACCTGTGGACATTTCTCCACATCCTTAAATGTCCTCTTGTCTAAGGGTTACATCCTATTCCATTGTATATGCACACCATAATGCATTTAACTAAGCCAATTTTGTTTGCAATTTAGTGAAAAATTTAGTATTGGAACTGAAAATTTCTCTAAAATCTTTGCTCCACAACCCCTGCAGTGACACAGTTCCATGATGTTTATCACTTCTTTCTGCCAAACTGTATAGCTTTTGTAATGGCATTTGCAGCATCCTGAAATTCCATTGCAATGGATAATTTCTTTTTATTAACATACTAGTTCTGAGTTCTGTATTTAAAGTTTCATTTTAACACATAAGGCCTAGTAACGTAAGCAGCAATGATCATTTTACAAAAGGTTTCTAAAGCATTATTTTTATTTTTTATTTTATTTTATTTTTTTGGAGACGGAGTCTCATTCTGTTGCCCAGGCTGGAGTGCAGTGGTGATCTGGGCTCACTGCAAGCTCCACCTCCCAGGTTCACACCATTCTCCTGCCTCAGCCTCCTGAGTAGCTGGGACTACAGGCGCCCGCCACCACGCCCAGCTCGTTTTTTGTTTGTTTGTTTGTTTGTTTGTTTGATTTTTTGTATTTTCAGTAGAGATGGAGTTTCACCGTGTTAGCCAGGATGGTCTCAATCTCCTGACCTTGTGATCCGCCGGCCTCGGCCTCCCAAAGTGCTGGGATTACAGGCATGAGCCACCACGCTGGGTCTAATGCATTATTTTTAAATTGTTTCTCCTCATTGTATTTGCTGGGTTTCTCTACGATTACCAACTCTACTACATAGTTCAGCATCCTCCCATTCACTACCACCACTGCTTTCTTAAACTCAAACTAGTGAAAAATATCATAAGAAATGTGTTGTGTAATCAACAACACAGGTAATTCCTATGGAAAAATATTTGGAACACTAAATTGTAGAATTTAAGAAGTACTGAGATGAAATAACAATTTTTCAAAACAAACTGACACAATAAACAGTCCTAAGTATTCAAACCTAAGATTGGTTTCAATAATTGAAACTTTTCAAAATATACATACTATGATTAAAATCAGTTTATTTGTACAGATCACATGTAACCACATATAAGATTTAAAAATACAATTTTAAAATCTCTTAAGAAAAAATAAAAGTATTTCAGTTATCAAAGATGATACTTCAAATATCAAAGTACTTTATACTAAGGTATTTCAAAGTAAAATTAACATACATTACAATACCAGGGAACTACAATTTTTAAAGTACTGATTAAATTACTGATAAAATTGGCAGAGGATATTTCACTGTTAAAGAGTGACAATGAAGGGTATAGGCTACGATTTTTAGCTACTTCTGTTAGCTCTTTATATAAAGACAATTTAAGAGTAGACCCATGATATAAATTTTATTTCTATGTAAATGAACAAAAGAGATGTTTCTCAGGAGTCTCTGACCGCTAATAAACTTACACCTCACAAAGGGCCAAGGCAGAATTTGTGTTTTGCTGTGTCAGGACATTCGTGTTTGCAGGGTTTTTGTTTGTTTGTTTTGCTTATTCACTTTTAAAATTACTGAGATTTTTGGGAAAACACACACAAAAATAAAAACTGCTTTTCCACTGATAGGGGTTGCCTACACCTTTAGTAAGCCATTTTCTAGTCTCAAGGATAGTCCCATTTCACTTAAGCCAGCACTCCATGCCCAGATAGCTCAGCCACTATGTTGTTGTTTTAAAACAATAGGTCTGGACTTCTTACATAGAGGACATTATTGACCTTTATTTTATTCACTGGAAGACATGCATCATTTACATATGGGTGGGAATGAAAGAGCAGGTTTGTACCTGCAGCAACAGTGAGTTACTATCGACTTTAAAATCAGGACCTGGGTGTACAAAATACAGAGTACTAGAGCTCCTTATATGCCTTTTAAAGCTAAATTAAACATAATCCCTATTGTAGATAAATATTCAATATTTTTTAATATGATAAGCACAAGAAAATATGTATCTTGAATATCATGAGTTTCTTTTTTCAAGTATCAGGCAGGCAAGGAATGAGAACGTGGTTTGGATAATGAAGTAATTCCAAGGGACTACCTAATATTACCGCCAAAAGAGCCACCATTCCCACTTTCACTAATATTCATACCATTTTAAACAACTTCCAATTTTGGAGTGTCTCTAATGGGATAGAGAGTGTGGTAAGTGTTTAACACATGTTGTCTCTATTGTACTTTTCAGTGTCACTGAGAATTGCAAATATGTACAAAATGAAGGGGTATGGAGGTGGTTCACCATCACTTTTTTGTCCCCAGGGTCTCTGCCACTTCACTAGGCTACACTCTCCATCTGTTTATACAAATCATATATAGTGTTTTTTTAATGCAATGTATCTGCCCCTTTCTTATAAAAGTAAATCATCTAGACTTAGGAAGCTGGCTTAATACCCATGTCAGGACCTTAGCCCTCACCCTATACCTCCTTCTATGCATCAGTTACACATAGTGATGAAAGTCTGAACTTGAATACTACTCTGCAAATCCTCCCCTGTAGCTTTCATCCAAATTTATGCATGCTTTCAGTATACAACTTTGCATTGTAATCACTTATATTCCTCTCATTAGGCTAGAATGCAGGGTACTTAAAGATATAATCCATGCTTTTCATCCTTCTGCTCCCAGTTCTTAATACACTGACCAGGAACAAATAGGTATTAAATAGATAATTGTTGAACGAATTACTGTGTCTCCTCAAGGAAGATTTCCTGTGAAGAGACAGGGGCTACCCACTGGCAAGTCTGGTCTAGAAAGAACGGCTGACTTTGCGGAGTTGTCAAATAGTTGCTTGGGGTTATCTCTTAATTCTGTGCAATTGTTTCAGCATTTCATGCTCAATCAATATTTCCTTATACATACATGACTTCATTCAATCTAGCCGTATCACAATTTACTTTCTCTGGTGTAATTCTCCTTTAAAATACCATATTTATAATTTGGTAAGGATTATAATAGAGATGAGGATTTGATCCTTGGAATCAATGTCTATGATGGTCAAAATTAGTTGATCAGAGTTCAGGAGAAGAAGGATGAAATTGAATTGTCTAAAGATTTTATTTATTTTATTTTATTTTATTTATTTATTTTTTTGAGACGGAGTCTTGCTCTATTGCCCAGACTGGAGTGCAGTGGCATGATCTCAGCTCACTGTAACATCTGCCTTCCAGGTTCAAGTGATTCTCCTGTCTTAGCCTCCTGGGTAACTGGGACCACAGGCGCCCACCACCATGCTCGGCTAATTTTTGTATTTTTAGTAGAGATGGGATTTCACCATATTGGCCAGGCTGGTCTTGAACTCCTGACCTTGTGATCTGCCCACCTCAGCCTCCCAGAGTGGTGGGATTACAGACGTGAGCCCCCACGCCCTGTCTAAAAATTTTATGGCTTATTCAAACACAGTGCTGAACTTTGTGTGAGTATGTTTGTGTGTGTGAGAAAGAGAAAAAGAGAGAGAGAGAGAGAGAAGTATACAGCAGAAGTAAAGCAAGATCAGATTTTGGAAGGTAATCGTAACACATATGGTTGTAAGAATGAAGTAATAGAATTTTCCATCATCTTAAATATTGAGAAGTCTTATCATTGCAGTAGGACACAGAAAAGGTAAAGTGCCCAGTAAATGATAGTATCTAGAAAAGATCTGTAATCCAATTATAAAGTTAAGGTTAAACAAAACTAAGTTATTAGCAGATATAAAAGAAGGTAGAAGCATTTTCAACTATATTTATCAGAATGAAACGGGGACCTCATCATTCCCTGTATGATGAAATACATTGCAAATATTATATTTCACAAATGAGATATAATATTTGATAGCACAATAGGGTGACTATTGTTGAGAATAATCTATTTTATATTTAAAAATAATTATAAGAGTGGGATTGGAATGTATTTAACAAAAAGAAATCATACACACTTGAGGTGATGGGTACCCGAATTACCCTGTTATCATTATACATTATATGTATGTATCAAAAGATCACAGGTACCCCATGAATATATACACCTGGTTTGTACCCATAATAATAAAAAATTAAAAAATATTTAAAATCACATTATATTTCTCATTTTTTTCCCTATTTTTAATTCTAAGACACCTATCTATTAATAGTATATGTAGATATTCTCAACTGAAAAGAACATAGCAGTAAATTTTAAATGTTATTAAGTAGTGCTCTCGGGATTTGAGAAACTAGCTAGCTAGCCAACTTAAGTCAGTTAGGTTGTATACCATTTTGCCACCAAAGAGCTCTGCTGGTAGTTCTACTTCTATCTGTTTTATTAAGCTTCTTTGTAAGCCTTTGAAGAAAATAAAGCACTTTTGCTAAAACATAACAAACAAAGTAGTATCTGAAAATTTATCCATCAATATAAAAATAGAAAAACAGGAGAAAAAAAAGACAAACATTTGGGTATTTAAAATAGAGAACAGGTTACTCAGATGATAGAAGAGCCTGAGAAAACAAATAGTTTTCAGGGAAACAACCCAAAAATAGCAACTGCAGTAAGCCGCTACTTCCATGCCCAGGCAAGAGGAACAAAAAGAAAACACGAGCTAAAAAAGAACTTAGGACTTAAGGTCACTCGACCTTTCTATTTCTGAGCTACACCTTCTTTTCTGTAAAGCACATTTTCCGGCTGACCTCTTAAAAAGGACTTTTTTGGCTGTGTAAAAGGTTTCTGAAAGACTTATAAATTCAACTAGGTTTCCCTACTTGCCCTTGAAATTATCACTGTGGCAAGGAGTGGGGCATCCTGACAAATAAGGCTTAGGTCATCTGCCATGTGGTTAGTCACAGCACCAGGGGTGTGTTATTTCAATGATAGGTATATGGAATCAGCTTCAACAAAACCACAAGATCCGAGATTATCATGTGATAAGAGTGGTGAGAGGAGGTAGGTGCTTTCCGAAAGAAAGAATGCTTCAAGACAAAACAGCACAGTTATTACCATTAGAAATATTCATGCTCATTGCACAAAAATTAAATTACTGAAGAGTTATATTCTATTCATAGCATACTCACTGTAACTCCACCCACTCAAAAAGCATATTGGAAAACAAATGAGTGAGGTACTAAATTAGAAATGATCTTGAGTCCCTCACATTTGTACATATTTCAAAATGAAAACACTATAAACTTTTGTTATTTAAATATTACTGTTAAACTTTATGATCCTTTTATATGACACATATTGTCATTTGGGACCACAATTTAAATACGATGTTTTAAAAAGGGGTGGTATGAACTCCATGTCTTTATTCAGAAACATCAGCATTATCCAATGCTTTAATGGCATAGTAATTAAAGTGTCCAGAACTTATTTTTGGGTGGCGAAGGTGGAAGAATGAGGAGCAGCAGACTCCCTGACTAACTACTGGCTTCAGCAAGCAGCAGTGGCCAGTGTTGTATCAGAAAATCAAAAGGAAAAGCAAAATCTGAGAATAGCGAGGGTCATTCCTAGTGTCAGCAATTATTTCGAATGGGTCACCTTGATGGATTTGGTATGGAAGAAGGAAGAGAAACTTCTCTGGGTGCCTCAGTCAAAGCTAGATTTTCACCTAAATGGGCAGTTATATATTTGTGTAAGATATTTACAATTCAAGTGGCACATACTGTAAAGCATCAGTATTATTTAGTTTTACATCTGAAAGATATGCACCATATCTAGTTTTATGAAATTATGATTTTTTAACATTTCCAAGTTTGTATTATTCAACAGCAATGGAATTTTTAAAAACCGCAAAGAAGCTTCAAAAAGTGATTAGAAATCAACATAATATGACAGGGAAAATGAGCATAAAATTCACTAATAGCTTTTCATCACCTACATCATGCATAAATACTACAATAATAATACACATGACGAGAGTATCTGCTTAGTTATCACAGTACTGTAATCCTGAGAAGTGTTTCATTCTAAATTTCATTTCAGAGGAATATAAAAATAATACAGCAGTAAAATTAAATAGCAATGAAAATAATGAGAGAAGGAAAAGGCATTCGTTATGTGAGTAGGAAAGTGTTAGGATGCTTTAAAGTGAAATTACGCTTGCAATACACGGAAGGTCAATGAGGCACACAGAGAAAAGTTGTAGTGAAGGTGCAGATTTTAATATTATATGAATCTGTTCATTTTGTAGATAGAAGGCATGAGATCTATGACTCGAAAAGTGATAAAAGAGGAAGTTACTATGTATGAAAGCATATTTTGATTGTATTTACAGTGATTTCAAAAACCAAAGATGTTTCTCAAAAATGAAACTGAATTCACCCATTATTAATTACCTAAAGTGTATATTATTTTTAAATGGTCATTTCTGTATATTCTCTAAACCACTGCCTATAGGAGGCATTTAACTTACAATTGTCTACAATTGTTATAGAAAAAAAATATATAAATTCATAGCTATCAGCTTCGGCTTCCATAGTATATTTTTCTTACTCTGTCTATGAGCATTAAGAAATTTAATTCTTCTGAACGCTTATTTTAATCGATACTATCTGATGTATATTGAGTTATTTTAGAGAAATTGAATTTCATTCACACTTAGGAAAGCAGGCAGCTAACATCAAACTCAAAAGACATTGGTAACTGATAATTCATTACATACATTTCCTGATGTCTCTCTTTAGAATATAAAATGTATAGATCATAATATTACACGCTGAACCGTGTTTGATTTTGTTCTCTGGACCCTTGATAAACAACAAACTCTAGAAATAGAGGTCTACAGGACAAATCTCCAAATGTAAAACTATACTCCTCCTGTTTTCTTCCAGATGTAGTTGTAGTTTTAACTTTTTCCATATATTGAAATCAACATTTATCCATAGCAGGAATTATTGACATGCTATAATTTTAATTTTTGACGATGTAAGTTAACAGTATTTGCCAGTTCCTCTGTCACATAAATGTTTACTTTCCAAGACAGGCAGAAATCACCCAGGGCTCTTCCTTGAGAAAAAAAGATTGTTCGAGTTGGGAAATAATCACATTCTTATTTCTTGTTTTTGCTTTATATTTATTTCTGCACCACTGCTTTTTACCAGTGAGGGTTCTAATCCTGATAAAATGTTAGACTTCAAATTTTACCTTTCAGAATAAAACTTTCCCCAGATCTTCACGAGCTGTGGAAATATTTGACTTTGTTTATACACAGAATTGAAGAGACAAGCACTAACATTCTAGTTCCATGAATTATTTCCAAGAAAATGATTGCTTTTTGAAAAAATTAAATTAAAAATATCTTATTTTGGTCTGTAATTTTCTGCCACTATAAGAATACAAAATGCAAATACAGATACAAAACTAAGAAAATATAAAAAACACAAAAAGTACTTTTGGTGTATATTTACTGTAGAAAAAATGTTAATAGAACACAGAAAAATTCTGTAATGTTTACCAGAAAAGCCAAACGCAAGAAGGTTATTACTAAATCTGATTTATGTTCCTCTAATGTAGCACTTATTATGGGAAGTTCAACATTGGTGAATAACTTTCTGATGGTACACGGTCAATTTTCAAGTAATCTACTAAAAGTATTTCTTAAATAAAAGAATGTGAGCTACTGAAGAGAGGCATATGCTAGAAATGATTTTTAACTTTTCTAGTATATGTAGTTTATTACGTTGAAATAAAAATAATGTGATTATGCACTGTCCACTGGAGTTAAGCAACTTAGGTACTAGTTACCCTTCCATATAAGCCTACCTATTTTTACTCATTAAGTAGTATTTACCCTCCCATATAAGCCTACCTATTTTTAATTACTGGGTATGTGATTCTTAGTTATCTATAAAGGGCAAAGAATGACATATGACCTAACTGAACTCAGAAGAATAGGACAGATAATTTCTGCAATTGATTCTACAAGTAACATTCCTTCTAAGAATTATGTAGTATAGTGATATAATTATGTAGTATAGTGATATAAATAATTTACAATGAACACATTCATTGCACACAGAGATATTTTCCACATTAGGCGAGTATTTTTGAAATATATATATATGTGTGCGTGTGTGTGTATATATTTGTTCTTTGTTCTTTTTTTTTTTTTGAGCACTTATGCTGTTCCCAGGCATGAGTGTTGGAAATATGAGAGTAAGCAAAATAAAAAATGCACTTGCTTTCATGGACACAAATAGATGAGGCAGAAAATACAGATGCAGAATATATACACAGGTAATCAGGGATTATTTAAAGAAATTAATTATGTTAATTGAGTGGAGATTGACTGCTTAAGTGGCCTTTCAGAAAAGAACTGAATGACATGAGGGTAAACCATACTCAGCACTAGGAAGAATGCAACAATTACTAATACATGTTCCATTGCCCTAAAGTTTTCACTGTGTCTGAGAAAAGACAGACATATGTCCAGTCATACAAGATAGATACAATAAGTGCCAATAAAAGTAAAAAAATAAAAAATAAAAAATAAAAAAAAAGGCCTCAGAAGGAGACACAGGGTGAAATGATTTTCATCTTGAAAATTGAGAAGTTCTGTGGAGAACATGACATTAGTGCAGTATACTGGAAAATAAGTGGATGAACTCAGTAAGTGGATTTTACCAAAATCCTGAAATGCCATGTAAATATAAATATGAATAAAAGAAAATAAAATGTAGGATTTCATTAACAACAGCAAGTCTATCCTATTGAATATTGATTTTATATTTCGGAAATGGCCAATATTAAACTAGAGTCAATTCTAATTTGATGGAACTTCTTTGGTCAAAATAAAATGTGACAGAAACAAAAATGAAGTGTTTCATGTAGTCTGTATATTTACAAAAATATATTCTCTAGTCATGCACTTTTCCTTGTTGCTGTTTCCACTACCCAGAAAGGGTGGCTACGCTGGAAAAATATATCACAACTGAAGAAAATGGAAGTATAATTAAGGGGATATTTTTGTCACAAGATGGTTGCAGAAATAACATAACTGTCAGTAAAAGACAGGTACCTATAATTTCTCTGATAGCAAACATTAGGGTTAAGTGAATAATGCTCAAAATCATTTTTACTCACCTCTAATTTAAAATAAATGGAATATGATTCAACTGTAAAAAAGAATGAAATCCTGTCATTTGCAATAACATAGATGGACTGTAGGGCATTATATTAAATGTGACAAGCCAGTCACAGAAGGACAAATTTCACATATTTTCACTTATATGTGGAAGCTAATTGTTTTTAAATATGATCTTATAAAAATCAAGAATTAAATGATGGTTAACAGAGGCTGGGAAGGGTAGCAGAGAGTAGGGGATAAAGCGGAAATGGTTAATATACAAGCATACAGTTTGTACAAAGGTACATAATGTACAAACATACAGTTAGATAGAATGAATAAGATCTAGTGTTCAGTGGCACAATTAGGTGACTATAGTTAACAATAATTCATTGTATATTTTAGAACAACTAAAAGGATGGAATTGGAATGTCCCTAACACATGGAAATGATAAATGCTTGAGGTGATGTATACCCCAATTATCCTGATCTGACATTACAGACCCTAGGCCTGTATCAAAACATTACATGTATCCCATAAATATGTAAAACTATATGCATTCATAATAATAAAATACACTTTAAAATTTTAAAGGAATGTATGCATGTATTCTACACTTTCTAAAGATTATGGTGTAAATATGTGACAGACATTATAGAAATTTTTAGAAAAACTGTACCCAGAGTTTGGATTATAAAATTATGTGGGCCGGGCGCGGTGGCTCATGCCTGTAATTCCAGCATTTTGGGAGGCCGATGCAGGTTGGATCAGGGGATCGAGAACATCCTGGCCAACATGGTGAAACTCTGTCTCTACTGAAAATACAAAAATTAGCTGGGCGTGGTGGGTGGGTGGAGCCTGTAGTCCCAGCTACTTGGGAGGCTGAGGCAGGAGAATCACTTGAACCCAGGAGGCAGAGGTTGCATTGATCTAAGATCATGCCACTGCACTCCAGTCTGGCGACAGAGGGAGACTCCATCTAAAACAAACAAGCAAACAAACAAATAAAAACAAAAATCTGGATCCTCTAAGGCCTGCGTCTCTTTTATGAGACAGCCCAGTGCGTATGCAGGCATTTATCTGGGTCTATTTGGATGGACCTATAGGACTTGGGGGCAAAGAGAACTGCTACAAATAGAATGATCACTTAGGTGGCCTTTCAAAGGGCAGTGTAATTACACCCAGGAATCCTGTATCTTCTGCCAGTATCTATGAAGCTGTGGCAAGCTAATTTGTTAGCTTGCAAGTAATGTAAAATGTTAAAACCTTCATATTTCCTTAACATGGAATTAAGAAGATATGTTAACTGGTTCATAAAAGTTACCTGAGACAAAACTCTAGACCCACTGATCAGAACTCTGAAGATAAAGGTTGAGAACCTGAAGTATTATCAAGGTCCCCAAGTGATTTGTATGGATAATGTGGGAAAGATACCTTCTGGGTGCCAGTTGAGTTGGTCTCCCCTGTGTGAGACACCCATGGGGAGCCATGGGGGGTCTCTGAGGAAAAAAATCTCCTTATTGCCTTCATGTCTTTATGCCCCGAGAGCATAACCGCTCAGTGGCATTCCACAGGTGGCTCAGGGAGATAACACTCCCCTGAAGCAGTGGAATATAATCAAACATCTTGACTCCTCCGGAAACCCACTCCCACCCATTTCAGTCCTGATAAGTTAAAGATCTTAAGTAGTTTAGACACACGCCTTTGCTCGAGGAAATTCACAGCAACTGCCACCGCTATGCATCTTATTGAATGGCTCACAAGTTCTCCTTCACTAATTAATCCTTTTCCTCATCCCTTCCTCCCCCTCCCATCTGCCTTAAGAACAAAGAGCCTGTAAACCAATAAACTGGGCCGAGGCTCCGGCTCCGGCGAGCAAGCCTCTGATGCTCCGGATCTGCCTTTTAAATGTTTATTCTGTCTCTTTCTAACTCCTTTGTCTACGCTGGACTCGGGGTACCCGCCAGGTGGTGTGGGACTGGTTTCCCCAATAGATAATATCTTTTAGAATTACAGTTTCAGTACGGTATTTACCCTAACAGCTATTGAAACTAATTACATTTCTTTTTCTTTTCGAAGTGCTGAAAATCTGGGGATGCAGACTGCCCAGAGATTAACACATTACACATAGCAGCATTGCAAACTCAGGTCTTCTCTGTCCAAATTAACAGGACATTTTCATTTAAAAATTAAGCTAGACGTTTTACTTAGCTAAAATAGAACTTCCCATAAGCCCCTTTTCTTCTAAAACACCAAATGTTTTCAACTGGTTTCTGTGGGAATAGCTCCTACATCGATGTCGGAAAGACTCACTTGCCAATTTTTAGATATAATAAACTGATTATTCTCCTTTTCTTTGACCCAGTGGCCAGATAATATGAGTCTGATAGACTCAAAGCTTTTCTGATTTAATTTACTCTTCCTTTTTTCCTTCCTTCTTGCTCTCACCATTACCTTTTTTCACATCCCCTTGCTTCTCTGGTCTAGCGTTAAATGATCCTTCCATTTTTCCATTTCCTTCTAGAGATTTTCTACCTCACCACTGAATTTGTATGTTTATTTTTATGCACGATATATATTTTGATCTTGTTTACAGAAACTGGGCAATACAAATGTATATAAGAAAACATATAACCTGTTCATCATAAGGGACACAATTTGAGCGGGAATAGGAATTCCTCTTACCTACCAAAAACTTACCTGGAGAAGGTGCGATTGATGCTGTGGAGTCATGTGCAAAGCTCTTGTTCCCAAGGGAAGACTGGGAGATGGATACTATTAACATAAGAAGAAACCTATCTACTCAGGGCCCTAGATATTTAAATTTCTGATTCCAGCAACCTGCGCTGTCACTCCCAAAGCAGTTCTCCCATGGTTCTTTTTGGCTTCAGTGACTTTACAATTAATAGACTGTTAACAAAGAATACATTTACAGTCTACAGTAGATAAAAAGGGATCATTTAAACATGATAGGTTGGAGAACACGCTGTATATAATATAGTGTGGTGAAGTGGTGCTGATGCCATCTCTCCGTGGTTCTTGCTAATTGAGTTGATAGTTAAGGGTCACAGCTGTCAAGTTTTAATATCTGAGGAATTTCAAAACCATGGTGTGCAGTATAAGACTTTCATAAAAATCCTGGAAAGGATATAAAATTATTTTAAGGCAAAATTGTTTCTGTATAAGCTCAGTTATGTACTTTTTCACCACCTACCATGTTCTGAAGTTCAAGGTCTGAGTTTTTCAAATTAATGCCTCGTGCTGCTTACGAATAAAATTGAAAGGAAACATAGATTTTTTGCTATTGTCTTTCAAAACATTACTAGATCTTCTTTAATCATTTATAAGCCATTCAGTATTCGTCATCTTGGCAGATGGGGAAAGCAACATCGTGGTTTGAGTTTAAAATTAACTTGTTGGGGCCGGGCGCGGTGGCTTACGCCTGTAATCCCAGCACTTTGAGAGGCAGACGCGGGCGGATCACGAGGTTAGGAGATGGAGACCATCCTTGCTAACATGGTGAAACTCCGTCTCTACTAAACAAATACAAAAAATAAGCCAGGCGTGGTGGCGGGCAACTGTAGTCCCAGCTACTAGGGAGGCTGAGGCGGGAGAAGGACCTGAACCCAGGAAGCAGGAGGAGGTGGAGCTTGCAGTGAGCCGAGATTGCACCACTGCACTCCAGCCTGGGTGACAGAATGAGGCTCCGTCTCAAAATAAAAATAAAAACAAATAAAAATAAAAAAATAAAATTAACTTGTTGGATATAAACCGTCTCAAGGCATCATTACATCCTACTTAGACAGGTAAAAAAGTAAAGTGCACAGAGTTGTTGATATGTAATCTGATTACATTTATAACTTTCTTACCTAATATGATTGAATAACAGAATGAAACAGACCATTTGATTTTTTAAATTCAGCATGGACTTCTGATAGATTAATCACATATTGTCAATCAGGAAAGTGAGAATAAAATAAAACAGTATTTACCTCAAAGCTTACAGTATGTTGCATTTTGCCTTATTGCTTTGTTGTTGACAGCATTTTAGTTTTATATGAATGAAACATCAGAAATATAAATTTGGCCTGGTGCAGTGGCTCACACCTGTAATCCCAGCACATTGGGAGGCTGAGGGAGTAGGATAGTTTGAGTCCAGAAGTTTAAGACCAGCCTGGGCAACATAGTGAGACCATATCTCAAACAAACAAACAAACAAACAAACAAAAAACATAGCCAAGCATGGTGGTGCAAGCCTGTAGTCCCAGCTACTCAGAAGGCTGAGGTGGGAAGATCACTAGAGCCAGGGAGGTTGAGGCTACAGTGAGCTGTGATCATGCCACTGTATGCCAGACTGGGCAACAGAGGAAGATCCTGGAAAAATTAAAAAAAAAAAAAAAAAAAAAAAAAAAAAAAAAAAAAAAGACAGAAGGAAAGAGAGAGAGAGAAAGAAATCACCTCCATCACTGTGTAGCAGATACATTTTCCATTTATTTCCTTTATACAATATTTAATATCATATGTCTGTTATGTCTTCTAAGAAAATCAATGGTTACAATATTCTCCAATTTTAATTCAATATCTCTCTCCAATGACTTAATTACTCACAATCGCGCTATGCTTTTATAAGATCCTGTAATTATAACAGAATGCATTTGAACTAGCATGTACACATTAAGGCATTGTTAAAACTTGGGTTTTAATCTATTAGCATTTAGACGATGAGTCAACTGACTTTCCCACTTAATATAACTTTTTGATTGTGTTAAAAAATCAGTTTAGGTAAGATGAGATAATTATTTTTAGCAGATATCCATAAATAATACATACCAACTATTAATATACATTTATTCCGTCTTATTTAATTTTATGAAGCTTGCTTAAGTTTTGTGACACATAGTAGAGTAAGAGTTCAGAATTCATGTTCCGATGTCAGAGGTTGTTTCAAAAAGCCACTCCATGATGTAAAGGTAGGGAAATCTCATACATGTCACTTAAACTCTCTGAATTTTAACTGCTTTACCTGTGAAAAAGGTTGTAAGAAAAAAAATGTGTTTACCTCAAAGGGCTGTTTTAAATATGATCCACAAGACTGGGTGGTAGTCAGGGAAGAGTCTTCTATTACAATGCCTGTCAACTGGTGATCGTTAAGTATAACTGTAACTAAAAAGCACATTGATTTGTTAAGTATCATTGTAACTAAAAAGCACATTAGGCTGGGTGCGGTGGTTCATGTCTGTATTCCTAGCACTTTGGGAGGCCAAGGCAGGCGGATCATGAGGTCAGGAGATTGAGACCATCCTGGCTAACAATGTGAAACCCTGTCTTTACTAAAAGTACAAAAAATTAGCCACGGGTGGTGACGGGCACCTGTAGTCCTAGCTACTTGGGAGGTTGAGGCAGGAGAATGGTGTGAACTCAGGAGGTGGAGGTTGCAGTGAGCCGAGATCAGTCACTGCACTCCAGCCTGGTGACAGAACGAGACTCCGTCTCAAACGAAAAAAAAAAAAAAAAAAAAAGGACGTTAGTTGCTCACTGCAGGCAGAGTCCAATTAACAAGAGCAAGATCTGGTATTAAAAAAAACAAACAAACAAACGTGAATTTATTTCAAAGGTAGCTTGGGATAAGGGATGCAAAGCATCTTGCCTTTAAATATGCCGCTTCAATTTTGGAGCAGAGAGTTGGCACTTTCCTAATAAGGTAGGGGAGGAAATGCCCAAAGATAGGGGTCCCCCTGCTAGCTTGGTGCCCTATCTACTGGGTCGTTGAGTTGGTACCTTCCTGGGCAGAGGTAGGTTGTAAAAGTGGCCAAGCGGGCATGCTTTCCACATGTTCTCCTGAGGTGACCCTGTGGAGGTGTCTGGGGGCGCAATTTTTGGAGCATATAGATGAACTTGCCCTGTGGGGAAAGTCTGTTGAGGGACTTTTTCTTTTCTTTCTTCTCTTTTTTCTTTTTTTTCCTCTCTTTCCTGTCTTTCCTTCTTTCTTCCTTTCTTTCTTTCATTCTGTCTTTCCTTTTTTTTTTTTTTTGAGATGGAGTCTTGCTCTGTTACCCAGGCTGTAGTACAGTGTTGCCATCTCTGCTCACTGTAGTCTCTGCCTCCCAGTTTCAAGCAATTCTCCCACCTCGGCCATCTGAGTAGCTGGGATTACAGGGTCACACAAACACACCTAGGTAATTTTTGAATTTTTAGTAGTGATGGGTTTCACCCTGTTGGCCAGGCTGGTCTTGAACTCCTGGCCTCAGGTGAACCACCCTCCTCGGCCTCCCCAAGTGCTAGGATTACAGGCATGAGCCACCTCACTTGGCCTTATATTTGCATTTCTATAGGGCTAAGTAGGAAGGGTGGAGCAGGGAAGAAGGGGAAAGAAGAAAAGAAGAGAAAACAATAAAAATGAAATAAACTATTTCAGAAAAATTGGGGTCCTCAGTTACATCATCAATTTATATTTTTCACTTCTTTTTAAAGTATATATGTTTTGTGCCCAATGATGTCTTTTAATTTGTGTTTTTAAACTGTAACATACAATTTGGCATGCTGCAATTTTTGTTTCTTTAATAATAAATTGAATAGAAGGTTCCTAATATGTCATTGAAATTGAAATAACAAATAGCGTCAACAGGTTTGTGAAAATATTTTTAAAATAGAACTTAAATTTTACAAGATTATTATTTTGTAAATTGTGAGGATTGCTTTTTAAAATATGGCACTTTTTTAAGAGTAATAATAGAACTCAACTTTGAAGTGACAGATTTCTAGAATAACTGAAGAACCATCTTTTCTTCTAGTCAGAATTAGTGTTTCCCTCCTCTTTGCTCCCATTATTCATTCTGCACAGCTTTGCCACACAGTTACTGTTACTGGCAGCAAATCCAAATGGGTCTGCAACAACTTCCACTCTTGCCTCCTCAGAAGAAAGAAATTTACCAGGAGGCATAAGGCAGAAGAGACCCAGGCAGGTTTTAGACAGGAGTGAAAGCTTATTAGAAGGCTTTAGAGCAGGAACGAAAGAAAGTAAAGTACAATTGGAAGAGGGCTGACGGGTGGCTTGAGACATCAAGTGTGCATTTTTACTTTTTGACTTGGGGTTTTTATGTTGGCACACTTCTGGTGTCTTGCATCCCTTCTCCCCTGATTCTTCCCTTGAGGTGGGATGTCCACATGCACAGTGGCCTGCTAGCACTTGGAAAGTGAGCATGCACGGCCTGTTCACTGGAGTTGTATGCGTGCTCACTTGTGGTGTTCTTCCCTTAGCAGTCGAATGTCCCTGGAAAGTCATATACCAGTTAAACGCTGCCATTTTGCCTCTTACTGCGCATGCTTGAGCCCACTTGCCCAACTCTTGAGATCCTATTGGGAAGCCCCTGATCACCAGTTTCAGCTGGTGCCTTTCTCTGCACCAGCTGTGACCAATTGTTATTTTAGAGACGCAGTGTAACAACTGCTCGACCACTGCCTGATAGCCACCTGACATTTCTGGTGGGGTAGGGTGGGGGTAGCCCTTTCCTGCCCTGCTCATGCCTGACTAGCTACCTACTCAAATGTCATTTTAAAAGTACTGTTTTCAGTGAGTCCATGCTATCATACTGTGAGTAAACTGAGGAGTAATGTCTTATTCATTTACATTAGACAACATTTAACATTCTACTTGGAGTGTTACATATATTCAATACATATCTGTGTAATTAACTCTATGATTTACATTTATGAAATTAAAACATTGAAAATTTACCATTGCATTGTTTTAACCTTCTTTCCCCCCTCCCCCCGCATGGTCATTATTAAAATTAACAAAAGGCTTTGAGGAATATGGTAGGTTTATACTTGCTGTCTTTCTGGTGATAGGATTGAACTTTTTAACTCATATAAGCCAGTAAGGAGACATGACATATAGCTATGCTGACTATTTAATTATCAACATGAGATCATCCAGAGTTCTCACTTCTCTTTGTCAGGTCAATCAGCAAAGCTGTATATGGTCCTGCTCTGTCAGCCTGGGGCATTGAGGGCTTGAAATAAGTAGAGTTCCCCTAGTGACACTGTGTGTGACCCTGTAATATAAAAGAGAAATACATCTTTTTGTGTAACACTACCGGGATGTTTAGATTTTTTTCCCGACTTTAATTTAGCCTATCCTATCTAACTAATACAATGTTCCACCATGTAAAACAGAATTTTAAAAAATTGTAAAGATGGCTTAAGTTCACATTGTTCAAAAGAAGAATGGAAAGGAAGGTAGAGACCGAACTTGAATTTAAGAAAGAGACTAAAAATCCAAGAGACTTTAATTCCTGCACTATGAACGCCATATGTTTATTTCACACTGAGAAGCAAATAGGCTTTCTTAGTCTTTCTTAGAATGTCACTTTAAAGAGTAGTCTCACTACATGAAATACAAATATACATTAAAAATATAATTATGTATTTTCTAATATATAAATCGTATAGTTGATATTATTTTAATATCAATTAAAAATTTATACATATGTGTTTATATTAGAAGGTTGTATTTAAAAATGAAAATGGGTGTGTTAAGGTGAATTTCTTAAAGAGTATTTTAAAACTAATATTTTAGAGCCTTCCTATTTGTTATCCTAAGGTTTGTAAAATACCTTTCCAATCTTAAGAACTTTAAAATTATATAATACATTGAATCTGTGGAAAGAAAAAATCTAAAAATAAGCAAGGCCCTATTCTTCAAACACCACTAAGAATTTTAACTACATAAAAATCACATAAACAATTTTTAAGACCCATAAAAGTTCATAGTTGATCAAATGACCAAATGTCTTAGTGTATCTTACATTCAACAAAGGAAGAAAAGATTAACAAAACACCTGCCAAACTGCATTTCATCTGTAAAACTTTTATTAGTTTAAAGGTATTTTATATCATTCATACTTCTTTTCTGGCATTTTAAATTCAGTTCTTCAATTTAGGCTTAACATAATATCTGTAGCTGTATAAAGAGAGGTAGAGTCAAAAAATCATGTAAGAAATTACTTTGGTATAAGGTGTGAGAAACCTCTATTAAAGAATAATAAATTCGATGTGTTTAGGCAACCAAATAGTTTTTGCTTATAAGCCTACTAATAAGTATATAACGAAACATTCCCAACTTCTCTTGCCATGAGAAAATGCACCTCAAATTATCGGCTTATTAGTAATCATTTATTTTGTTTATAATTCTGCAGGCTGACGGGGCACAGATAGGCAATTCTCACTCTGGTTGGCTCATACAATTGCAATATGAAGGTGGCTGGAGTTGAGACCACCGTGAAACTTTTCTACTTATATTTCTAATACATGGCCTGGGAAAATCAAATAGCAGGGGACAAGCACTACTAGGGCTCGTCTATTACCTCTCTATCCTTGTGTGTGGTCTCACCCTGTGGTCCCTGCATGGAGCCTCCAGGTAGCTGGATATCCTACACTGGGGCCCTAGGGTCCCAGAGCAAGTATTCTAAGAGAGACTAGCAAAAGCTGTCTAACTGGCCTTTTCTTTTTTCTTCCTCTTTTTTTTTTTTTGAGACAGAGGCTTTCTCTGTTGCCCAGACTGGAGTGCAATGGCAGGATCTTGGCTCACTGCAACCTTAGCCTCCTGGGTTTAAGCGATTCTCCTGTCTCAGCTTCCCAAGTAGCTGGGATTACCAGTGTACGCCACTACACCCATATAATTTTATTTTGTATTTTTATAGAGACGGAGTTTCACCATGTTGGCCATGAACTCCAGACCCCAGGGATCCACCCACCTAGGCCTCCCAAAGTGCTGGGATTATAGGCATGAGCCACCGTGCCTGGCCCTAACTGGCCTTTTCTAACCTACTCCTAGAAGTCACACAGCTTCACTTCCACTGTATTCTATTCGCTGAAGCTGTCAAAAAAGCTCACCCAGGTTCAAGTGGAGAGGACGCTGTTTCTACCTTTTGATGTAAGGGGTGTCAAAGAATTCGCAGACATGTTTTTAAACTATCACTGAGATACAAATCAGCGTTACAGGATTAGACATCCAGTACAATAAAAATGTAAACTTAGAAGATCTGTAATCCAAAGTCTTTTAAATCTGTTTCATCTGAAATCATTCAGTGCACAGCATTGTTTAGTACACTGAAGCAGGACTATTAGAGTGAATTCCTCATGGTTGAACCCCTCAGCATGAAATAATTTTACTGAGCAAGCAACTTTCTATCACCTGATGTTTCCTCTGCTTCTTCAGCAGCTGAGGCATCAATTGTCTTGAATTTCACTCCCATTCAAAGCAATAATGTGTTATTGACGGTGAGACATGCATGCCTGGCATTTAGAAATCCTGCAAGGCAGCTGTTTTGCTTCTTGAAACCATTAAGTTGATTACAGAAGATGATTAAATACGATATTTGTTTGAGACCAAATATCACAGGACTTGGCAGGCTATACAATTAGAGTTTTGGGGGGGAAAAAAAAGTGGTTAAAAGAATATTATCTTTTGTTGAATGGCACAGTGATATACGAAGTAATGTTTTTTCAATTCAACCAACATCTGAGCAAAACAACTGTGAGAGGCGTGTGACCCACAGCAACTGCATCTTAAAAAGGAGCTGGGTAAAATGAGGCTGAAGCCTACTGGGCTGCATTCTGAGATGGTTAAGGCATTCTAAGTCACAGGATGAAGTCGGAGGTCAGCACAAAATACAGGTCATAAAGACCTTGCTGATAAAACAGGTTGCAGTGAAGGAGGCGGCCAAAAACCACCAAACCAAAATGGCCACAAGAGTGACCTCTGGTCGTCCTCACTTCTACACTCCCACCAGTGCCATAACAGTTTACAAATGACATGGCAATGTCAGGAAGTTTCCCTACATTGTCTAAAAAGGGGAGACATGAATAATTCACCCCTTGTTTAGCATATCAAGAAATAACCATAAAAATTAGCAACCAGCACCCTGCCCTTGGGGTTGCTCTGTGTATGGAGTAGCCATTCTTTTATTCTCTTACTTTCTTAATAAACTTGCTTTTGCTTAGCACTGCGGACTAGCTCTGAATTGTTTCTTGCGCGAGATCCAAGAACTCTTGGGATGTGGATTGGGACCCCTTTCCTGTAACACAACTATTGATTATTTTTTAGAAGCTGGCTGCCATTTAAATGGGACAATTATTTAAAGACTGAGAATAGGCAAAATCTTGCAGTGCTACTGCTGCTGGTGCCCTGTGCCTAATTTAAATCTTTTAAAAGCCACAGATTCTAAGTCTCCAGAGAAAAATTGCAGAGAAAATTTGTCAAGGCTGGTATGCTTAAAGTTTCAGGAAAAAACAAACAAACAAACATTAGCTCTCTTCAGATATATCTTTTAAGGCTAATAGCATTCTAATTATAGAGAGAATAAGGTTGCAACAACCAGCTGAAAGCATTTTTGTGGATTTAAAAAGCAAATTAAGTTGAAGAAACACAGCTAATGTAACTGTAGCATCTGTGGTTCTCATAGGTTTATTCAGCCAAAACCAATGTAACCTTCAAGGTGACCCAAAGTAGGAAAGGGCTATGGCATTTCAGGTATGATTAATCATGATTTTACAAATGACTATAAAAATGATTTATTCTACATATCCTATAAACTATTATCAGAAACTCAAAAAATATTTCAAAGAATTATAAAAATAACACCTCACTTATGACACCATCCCAACAAACTTAAAGTTTGATAGTATTGCCTCCTTTCCTATATTTGTTACATTTGTCAAGCAGAGATAATTAATTGCCTGGCATATTCGTAATTACCTCTTGTGCTGTGGAGTTATTTTTAAAGTAGAATTTTCATGCACAGCCTTGCTGTGTAGTCTTGCACTATGCCTTGACATTCTAAACTTTGTTTCTTTCATAAATTGTATGTAAGAAGCTGTAACAAAGTTAATACTTGGCTTAAATTTTAAACATTTCACAATATAAATAATCGTAGTGTGCTTATTTTATTAACAAAATACATAAAACATACATTATAAATTATTTCTTTCCCCAAAAGTGATATTGCGACCTGAAGATCTAGGTTGTATGGACCAGAAAGAAAGAATTTGGTAACCAATGAGTACATTTTCAAAAAATAATTTACATGTGTTGCTTTTACCTTGTACAATGACTTTCCTAGGCCATGATAAAGACAGGGACTGAGAGCAAAAGTGAAGATATAACATGTTTTATAGGGAAGTTAGAGGACAATATAATAGAAAAAATGTAGGAATGATTGTAGCTCCTTCCCCTTGAATTCCTTCTGTTCTGAGCATAAAAATTAAAGAATAAATGATATGATTATCTGTAGATTTTATCGAATACATTTCAAATTCTCTACAAAGGACAGTATACTTTGGTCATCTTGATGGTTTTTAA
This sequence comes from Chlorocebus sabaeus, assembly GCF_047675955.1. Classification (NCBI taxonomy): domain Eukaryota; kingdom Metazoa; phylum Chordata; class Mammalia; order Primates; family Cercopithecidae; genus Chlorocebus; species Chlorocebus sabaeus. Next base: position 18,626,648 of record NC_132927.1, on the reverse strand, counting down.
ATGATTAGAAGATAAATATGGGTTTTGGGGAAAATATAATTTAAAGCAGAAACCTCATCACAACCCAGAAAACCTCTCCATGAAGGTAGGAAGAGAAAGGAGACAGTTTTATTATTGAATAACCATTAAAAACAGAATGTGATGTACGTAAGAGGCAATCTGCTAAGAGATTGTAAAGACAGAAAGAACTTTCATCCTTTTATATAGCCAAACAGATAAAACCCATTACATACATCTTCTCAAGATGAACAGTAATCCTCAAGTAAGAGGATTTGACAACACCATTTGTTGCACATAGTTTAATCTAAACTCACTTGGCGTTTGAGTGACCATCTGTGCTAGCTAATTGGCTTCGACAAAAGGAAAAATGAATTTCTTATGTCTTTATGACAAAAGGTAGTTCTTCAAGTTAGAGCAAGAGGACCACCAAAGTTCTATTCTTACTATCCCATAGAGACTGGATATGAGGTACTGTATTCCTTGATGGTTACATTTCAAAAAGAAGGCTCCAGGCACTTGAGAAAGGCACTCTTGGGTCCTAAAGCTTTCTAGACACTTAATTAACTCTCAGAAAGAGTTGCGTACATTTCACAAAGACAAGCAAGGGAACTTCCTAGTCTTTTAAAGTCCAAGCTCTAAGAGAAGTAGTTTCTTTCCTGATTTTCAACAGGGAGAATGAAACCTTTGATTTTAATTTGTATTGCCCTAACCAGAGAAAGTACATTCTTATTGCCAAGAGAGAAAAATGGCCAATTATGTAATACAAACTCATCATTTATGGATGAAGGAAGTAAGAAATAGAGTACAAGCATAATTTTATCTGGGAGGATAGGCCCTGATAACTGCTCTAGCATGATTTCTATTCACTATAATTGCCTCTTGAAGCAGGTTCCTCAAAGACAAGCAGATATAGCACACCCGAAGTAAAACATTTGTTCTTATTGCATTACTTTTCTTCCTATTTCATGCCTCTGCTTCGTTCTTGAGATCCCCAGTCTTCAATGCTCACATCTAATGCTCATGGTCATCATAACCAATGGATAGATAAACTTAGGCCAAGTCTGTTTTTCCATGGTTTTGGTTGTAGGTGAGCTTTATGAAGTGGTGCAGTGATAGGAATGGAAAGTCATAAAAGGTTTTCTAATGTATATGGGCTTTCTCACATTTACCTTCACAAAATAAACAATGCAAATTAATTACTCAACCTTGTCTTGTCTTGCACAAAGTAAAAAAAAAAAAAGAAAAGAAAAGAAAAAAGTGTTCTCTGTTATTGTAACACTGCCATAGCAACAACTTTGAGTTGTCATCTCCCGTTGTAAAATTAAGTGTAGGTTGCATGAACAATGAGAAAAGTCTGTACATGTCATTACTGATTAGTAAATAAAAGGTAGAAGTCATAAATTTGGAAGATTACACCTGAATTCTGAAAGCCTACATTAAATTGGCTAAATATGTACAAAATGACATTTTTGCTTTCACTTTAATGGTTCCAGAGAATTTTACAACCTCTACCAAGCCCCTGGGCTATATAATGTACAATGCCAACAAAGCCACTGATCTGTAATAGATTTGCCTTAATTTCTCAAGTGTATATCAAGTCATTTAAGCCATCTGCCAAAAGGGTGATTGCTGAGACAAGGACCTTATAAATTCACTGACTTTATTTAGATTGAAAAAAATGTTTATATTGTCAAGTAGTCATAATAATGAGAGCCAAAAGCAGTACTGGATGACAAATTTAATAGGCAATTAAAAACAATACTGGTCCTCATAATAATGTGATTATTTTTTGTAAAAAAATAAAAGAAATAAAATAAAACTTAGATGGGTTTCATTTAACCATGTATACTTGGAGCAAATAGCTATAAAACCTGAGATTAAAAGTAAAAGACATTGGCAGGATGTGATTGTTGAAAGAGGGACATGAGCCAAGGAATACGGGCAGTCTCTAGAAACTAGAAGAGGTGAGAAAATGGATTTTTCACTAGTGCCTCCACAGAGAATGCTGATGACACCTTGATTTTAGACCAATTTCAGATACATTGTGGACTTTAATCCTCCAGAAATTTAACGTAATAAATTTGTTCTGTGTTAAGCCACAAAATGTGTGGTAATTTGTTGCAGCAACAGTGGAAGATGGATGCAATTCTGAATCCTACATTGGGTACATTAACATTTTAGGATGTGGACATCTTTGATGTGCATGTTTGGGGAGGTCACTATTCTACCTAGCACAATGGCTAAATTAATTATCAGTATAGGCAACTCGTTTTCAATTTCAATGGAGAACTCTAGAAGTCAGCATACAGCATACCTTTTAGCATTTTCCATCCAAGGATGAGTGAAGGTTCTAGTGTATTTATCTACCAACTCCAGAAGTCTTAAGTTGAGTGCTGCTTCCGTATCAAAAGGTTATGTTAAATACTCCCTTGTAGCCTGACCTGTGGTCAACAGATTAGGTTCCCAAGGTAAGAAAAAGTCCCCAGGCAAATTAAGGCAGGGGCTGACATTGGGATGATGGTCCAATGTATATGGAAATGATGAAGGCACTTGCAGCACCTAGTTCATCCATGCCCCACATTAACTGTATTTCATCCTGCCATTGATTATTCAAGGTAGTGGTTAACCACAATTTCTTTTTAAAAAATTGACTCCGTCTGGAGAGTTCATGTAACAAGCTACATTCACACCGCTGCAGTTGTTATCAAGGTCACATATGATGTAAATAATCTGTCTTCTCTATTATCCATTCTAGATTCTTCTCACCCTTCACAAGCATTTTTGTTGCTTTAGGTTGCTTGTCCAGTGGAGTAACTCAAATCTCTATCCCTGAGGAGTTCCGGCTCCTGGTTACTCTACTCTTGTTAAGCCATGACTACTTCAATTTTCTACCTACAGTTATCACCCAGCATGGATCTATTCAAAGCACATTAGTGAATCAGTGAATCCCCTGAGTTACTGATATACACATTCCTAATCCTATTACATGTCAGAGATTGTACCTCTTCCTAAAAACCAAAGTAATTTTTCCTAGGTGGTATAGTAACTCTTTTGTTTTCTAATCGGCTTCCATAAGGTGTCCAAACTAATCAGGTAAAAGCCATATTGAGATTAGTGGAATCATTTTTGTGCCCCAAAATAGAGGCAACATCTTCTCTACTCCAACAACAAGACCAGTAGTTCAGGAAAACTGAATTATAAAGGGATAGGAAGCGCAGCTTCTTTAAGTGAGTAACTAGTTGTGCTTTTCCATAGAGTCTGTTCTCTGCTGCGAAGGACAATTCTTTAAACAAGGGGTCTTCTGGCTTTTGCATCATAGCCTAAGTTGTTATTTTCTTCTGGCTGTGCTTCAATAGCAATAAGCAACCAGCTAATTTTTTTTTTCTTTTTTTTGTCTTAAAATCACCGTTTCCTTATATCTATTAGATGCTGGAGACAGGGGACATTGCAAAAGCCAGTGCTCCATATTTAACTCGTGTGTACAATTATAAGTCATTTTAATAGCAGTATAACAGCATGTCATGACTCATCACAAAATTATCTTCTTATAGACTTTTGGTCAGTGAATGAGGTGATTCAATTTCAGAGTTCTACCCTGGGAATTTGCTTCCTATGTTTAGTTCCAATAGTAATTTTATTAGTTTGGGTTCCTCCAGAAGCCAACTCTGTGGCAAATACACAAATGCAAGTAGTTTCTTTGGAAAGTCATCCCTGGCAACACGGATGGAAGTGGAGATCATTATGTTAAGTGAAATAAACCAGGCACAGAAAGACAAACATAGCATGTCCTCATTCATTTGAAAGATCTAAAAGGTCTAAAAATCAAAACAATTGAACTCATGGAGACAGAGAGTAGAAGGATTGTTAAGAAAGGCTGGGAAGGGTAGTAGGGGATGTAGGGAAAAGTGGGGATGGTTAGTGGGTATTTAGTAGTCAGGAAGTGAAAAGGTAAGGGAAAGGAAGGCAGTCAGTAAGGAATACATTAACACAGCATCCAAATAACATAGGCACAAACGCAAAATAGGAGGTCACCAGTTCATATCCTAACAACATCAAGAATTCTCCACCCACCTATGGACAAAAGTATCTTTGTGGGAGCCTTGGGAATCAAGTAGGGGATTGTAAAACCCTGGTGAAACCCAAGGCCTAGGATATAACAATTGTAAATTTTAAATATATGTATGCACCCAATATGTGTACACCTAAATATATAAAATAAAAATTAATAGATCTAAATGGTGAGATAAACTTCAAAGTCATAAAAGTAGGGGACTTCAACATCTCACTTTCAGCCATGGACAGATCATCCAAACAGCAAATTAATAAGAAAACATTGGCCATAAGCTATATTCTAGGACAAATGAACTTAACATATATATATAGAACATTTCATCAAATAACTACAGAATACATAGTCTTAACTATACATGCAACATTCTTCAGCATAGATAATATATTAAAACACAAAACAAGTCTTAACAAATTTAAGAAGAAGCAAACCAAGTATCATTTATGACCACAATGGAATAAAACTAGAAATCAGTAACAGGAGGAAATTTGGAAAATTGATAAATGCATGGAAATTTTGGAAAATTCACAAATACTTACACCTAAACAACAAACGAGTTAAAAGATATTATAAGGAAAAATTAAAAATATCTTGAGATGAATAAAAATGAAAATACAACATGCCAAAACTCATGGGATGCAGCACAAACAGTTTGAAGAAGGAAATTTACAGCAATGAATACCTAACTCAAAAAAAAGAAAGATCTTAAATAAGTAAATTAATGTTACATTTCAAAGCTCTAGAAAAAAGAGAACAAACTAAGCCCAAAGTCATTAGAATGAGGTAAATAATAAAGATCTTAGTAGAAATAAATAGACACTAGAAGGACAATAGAATAGATCAGTAAAATTAAAAGTTACTTTTGGAAAAGATAAACAAAATCAATAAAACTTTACCCAGACTAACTAAAAAAAGAGAGAAGACTAATAAAAAATTCTGAAATAAAGAAGAGATGTTACAGCTATCATACAAACACAAAGGATCAAAAGATGCTATACCACCAAAAATTGTATATTCTAGAAGAAATGGGTAGATAAATTTCTAAAAATATATAACCTACCCAGACTAAATCAAGAAGAAATAACAAACAGGAACAGACCATTGGTGAGTGTGTTCAAGAAGGTTGAATTATTAATAACAAAATTTCCCTCAAAATAAAAGCACAGGACTGGATGTTCTTTCACCAGAATTCTAGTAAACATGTAAATAATGAATACTAATTCTCCCCAAACTCTTCTAAAAAATAAGAAGAGGGAATATTTCCAAACTCATTTCATAAGGCTAGTATTACCCTGAATCCAAATCCAGATAAGGGCACTACATAAAAAGAAAATTATAGACCAAAAGTTCTGAAGAACATAGATGCAAAAATTCTCGACAAAATACAACCAAACTAAATTCAGCAGTATATTAAAAGGATAATTTACCATGATCAAGTGGCAGTTATCCCTGAGATGCAAAGATAGTTCAACATATGTCAATCAATAAACATGATACAACACATTAATGGAATGAAGAACAACAAAAAAATGATAATCTTAATATACGCAGAAAATATACTTAAAAAAATTCAAAAATTTCTGTGCCTGGCTTCTTTAACCTACATACCATCTTCTCTATAAATGGTAGGTGGTCTCCATTCACTATTTACTCTCCTCCAACTTGGAAAGAACCTGCTAATTTATGATCAGTAATATGCAAGCTAATGATGGCTAGTTTTGATTTTAATGTATATCACAGCCTTCGCTATTTGTTTTATTGAGATGTAGAAGATGTAGAGATCTTTGATTAGAATATGTTTAATATATCTCTTAAATTACATTAACAATAAACTGTCAAATCTGCATGCTACTCAATTCTACCTCTGGCCCAGTGCAGCTGTATCATATGTAGAAACAAAAAAGTAATTGTAAAGTCTTAGGTCATAGTTTCTGTCTGTCTCAGAAATTACAAGGTCCTCATACATTTCTTCCCTTTTCTTAAATGTATGCACCAAGGGGGTGAATTCTGGACTAGATTTGATGTTATAAAAGGAAAAGAAGACAAGTACAATGTGAAGGGTCAGAATGTGAATAGCTGCTTCCCAGATCTAAGCTTCAAGAAACATTTTCCCAGTTAATGATGTGTAAGAGCACTCTACACCAAAAGCAAGAATTTATGACTGGCCAAACTTAAAATTTCACTTCCTACTTGGTTCTCAGTGGGTTGCATTTGAAAAGGAATAAGGAAATTGGTAAATTTAGTATGGGAAGGTCAAGAAGGGGACAGCAGATAACAAGTAAGTTCTAAGTAGGCTCTATATTTTGTCCCTTTGTGATAAGGAAGAGATCATGAATTAGTCCATCTGCTTTTATATATATAACACAATAATAGATTCATAACACAAACAATTATGAGAAAGTAACACCCAATGTGTCATTTACAATCAACTTAACCCGACACAAAGAGGTTTATTTGACATGGCCTAGATTATCTAAAGGTAAATTTTCTTCAGATGTGGAGAAAAGGACTAAGGAATGAAAATCAATAATATGACTACATTGGGGATATTCCAGGTTGAGACCATTTTAAGTTGTTATAAATCATGTATTTGATATAGGAATTCAGGTGTTTTCTTCTTGTGATTGAACGCATAACAAAATAAAATTGTTTTATTCTGTGTTCATGTCTAGCTACCAGTTTGGACATGGTGCTTTGAGGACAAATTTTGCTTTCATTTGGAGTGTGGAAACTAAAGAATTTTACAAACTAGAGACCAGCTGGGGATTTTGTAATGAGAAGTCCACATAATTCTCAGGTCATTTAATTCTTGAGCCCCACTTGTCAGTTCCAGTCTAGTTGACTGTATTTTTTCTTTTCGTTTTGGAGATTACCATATTTCTTTTTTTTGTAGCTTTCCTTTCCTTTTTGTCAAATGCAGAAAATGAAGGATCCAGTAGTTGGAAATAGAAAAACAGCAGGGTCTTGGCTCTTTATTCTTAGTGAAATAAAATAATTCCATTAGCTAGTGGGTCTACATCCACATGTGGGGCTTATTCCCCTACAGAATCCACAGGCAAATGTTGGCAGTGATACTGGAAGGTGATTGATAGACTATTCTATATACAGGGATAGAAGTTAAACATTACATTCCCTGCACTGTGATTGCAATTACTGCTCCCTAGTGATAGATGAGTTGGATTTTTAGAGAGGAGAGCTATAAAATGAACAGAAAGCAGGTCAAATTGTAAAGTCATATAAATCAGGGTGAAGGGCAGAAATGAAATCCAAAATAATTAAAGAAGCCAAGAGTTAATTTGTAACTCAAACAGCTTGAAGAACAACTCTGGACATAACATTTTCCAAATTTCTACAAAAATATGTATGCAGATATTATATATGTATACATTTAAATGATACTAAAATCTAAATATTTTACCTACAATCAACCAATGCCTGAACTGGAGCAGAGTTTATAAAAATAGGAGGTTTTATATCAATGCTTCATTTTCTCACAAAAAGGTAAAAATACATATAGTCTTTCAATTTCCCAACCACAAACACTGTTAATCATTGTGATGAGGAATCGATAAGAAAATCAGTAGTTGAACCTATGGTATGCATTTAGTATATTATGAGGTTGTATGCATGCTCTTCCCATCGAGTATTTCCTAACTTCCTCCAAAAATCCTATTTTCAAATGTTCATAAATCTTCAGAAACAAAAACTCTGTGGAAAAAAAAATGAACAGTTAACAGAGGTAGTTAACTACTTTCTGTAAGGGAATTCATTGGGTGTATACATACGGAAAAACTTCTATATCAATTCATGCTAAGAGTGTTAGATTATATTCATATCAATGGAAATTTGATCTAGAGCTGTGCATACGAATTTATACTTCAAATACACCAAAACAGTAGGATACACATAAACACACAATCTCACCCATCTAGAGAGAGCGTAGCTGGGTTGATTTCTTCTCATTGAAGAATGAATAAACAGCAACAAAAAAATGCTGTATTAAAAACATCTCCAACCAAACGAGGGGAAAAAATAAGTGTCATAAGAAAGAGATATGCACAGATTACTTTCAAGAGACCAAGTTTGTTGTAAATCTATAAGGATTGTAAAGTACAAAGAGAATTTCATCAAATAAACACACATTCCCCTTGAGCTTAATTCTTCCCAACTCAGTGGGGTATACCAAGCTTCACAGGCAATCAATCAAGTTACTCAGAATAATTTTAACAGCATATAGAGGTGTACATAAGAGTGGCTACATTAGTCTCCCCTTGTCTGTGGTGCTACTTTTTGTAGTTTCAGTTACCTATAGTCAGTCATGGCACTGAGATAGATGAGTACAGTACAATAAGATATTTTGAGAGACACCACATTCACATAACTTATATTACAGTATATGTTATAGTTCTAGTTTATCATTAGTTATTGGTGTTAATCTATCTATTACTGTGACTAATTTATAAATTAAACTTTATCATAGATATGTATGTATGGGAACAAAGGTACTAGATACAGGATTTGGTACTATTCTAGGGTTCAGGCATCTGCTGGGGGTCTTGGAATGTATGTCTCATGGAAAGGGAAGGCTATTATATTCTGTTTCATGTTTATATTTCACAGAAAAGATGTAATTGAAATGGCTTGGTTCTAGTCATAAAGAACTATCTATATTGATCAAAATTTGAAGCAGTTGTTAAGATTACTAAGATAGCATTTTTTTTTCTGAGTACCCACGTTGGTGAATGTTTTAACTCTTAAACAGCACCTACTGTTTAATCCAGTTTTCTCATGGAGAGAGGAAGAGAAAATCCGCACGCAAACATATGTTCTCTTTTCCAAAATAACTTGGTATAAACTCCAGCCCCATTTGCTGATGAGTCACTTGTATCCCAGGGACTTTAAGGACTCCTTTTGCCTAGCCTAATTTTGACCAAATATCTGAAGTATTTCATAGACTAAGAAGCTGACTTACCTGCTTATAATTAGGCCAATATCAAAATCATGGGTCTATCTAGATTATTATTTTTGTAACAAAGGAGAGTAAATCCAAATGAAGGAAGAGCTGGCATTTCTATTCCAGGTATCCTTTACCTAGTCTGCTTCTTGCTTGACATTCTGAAAGAGGGAGGATGGGGATGTGAGTGCAATAGAGAGTATCTTCTCGTGGGCAGAAGACCTGTCTTCTCCCACTGCCACATCTACACTTGGTCATTATCATGTCATTCCCAGTCTAATCCCCTAACTAAAAATTTAAGAGAAAATTTACCCTTCTTGTTTATACATGTTCATTGACTTTACTAAATATTTCAGATTGAGTGAGGTTGAGAAAGCACAGCAATCTTGAACTAGAACGGGTAACACACAGGACTGACTCCACTTGGGTTTTGCTGTATTATTAATATTTGCAGAGTAGAGAATGAGAACTGGGCTCAATAAAATATTACAAATATCTTTACTAAACCTTCCTAAGGCCACTTACTCTGAGCCTTTGTATCTAGTTAAGGTTAACAAAGTGGACGGTGCAACCCCTCAAGATATTTGACAATATATTAATGCTTTTTTCTCAGAGGAGAATATTTTTATTCATTTAGTTTACCCCAAAGCTACACTGTACATTCAACTAATTTATATGTCCAATTTTCATGAACAATTACATCAAATGTTCTTGTATTTTTTGTGCCCAATTTTATCAACTAGGTATTACAGCAAAATCACAAGATAAGGTAATTCAGTGAGCACCAGATAGCCATATGACTGAAATACACATTATCTACCTATATATAATCTCTGTCTACCTACATATCTTCTATTTATTTATCAAGAAATATCTCAAGCATACCAAAATTTATTAAAAACTTGTTGAAAACAATTTTACTCTCTGATTCTCCTGTAAATCTATATTTTGGTGATGTTCTCTGCATAAAATAACAAAATATCTAGAATTTATAGCTTTAAGACAGAAAATACTATGAATATTCTAACTCATATATTTCACTGCCTACTTGAAATCATTCTTAAAATGCCTAACAGACATCTCAAATGTAATGTGCCAGTGGTAGTTAATCTCCAAGAATGCCCGCCCCCCTCCAAAATCACATCCTTTGTTATTATGCCTTTGGAGATCCTTCTCACACTGAATTTGGACTTGCTTAATTCAATACACGCAGCAGAAGGAAACTGTGCCAGTTATAGTCCTAAGCCTTAACAAGGTCTGGTAATTTAAATGTTTATTTTTCTGGGGCTCTAAGCCATCACACAAGTGGTCTAGTTACTGTGCTGGAGAGGCTGACTAAACTACGTGAAAAAGCTATATAAAAAGAGAGAAACTCAGTGGTCCCAGCAGCACAGCCCTCCAGCCATCTCTACCAAGACACTAGACATCTGTGTAAACCTATCTTGGAAATTTCAGCCCCAGCCATCATCCACCAACATCCTTATAGTAGACTCTAAGCAAGACAGTGCAAAATCCACGCAGCTGCATGTCAGTCACTCCTTGGAATTATACAAATAATCAAACGACTAATGTTTTAATCACAAATTAATAACCTCAGCTGGAGAATATGTGTAAGCTACATTTTTATTTGGATGCTTAGGAGACGTCTTAACATGACATGCTCAAGACTGAACCTTTCCACACAAACTTGCACCACACTCTAGCTTTCTCATCTCAATTGATGGCAACTCTATTCCTTCTGTTGCCTAGACCTCCAAATTAGTAATTATCCTTTCCTTTTAATTTCTTTCATACTCCATACCTGCTATTTCAGGTTATTCCTCTGTACTTTCAAAATGTATCCAAATTCCAAACTGGCCTAAGCAATCCTAGTATCTAGATTAGGTTACTCTAATAGCCATTTAAGGAATCTCTCTGCTTCACCTTTGCCCTCTGTAATATATTCACAGCACACAGTACCTGGGGTAACCCTCTAAAAACTAAATCATATAATGTATCTCCTCTGCTCAAAACCCAAATGGCTCCTCTTTTCAAAAACCAGAGTGTGTATAATGGCTGACAATGCCCACATATAACCTCTCTCCCTGCCTCCAACCTTTCTGATTGCATTTTTTAACTTATTTTCTCCTGATCACTCCACTTTTGTCCTACTGAATCCCTGAAGTTCTTCAAACTTGTCATCACGTTTGCAACCTAGGGACTTTTCAGTAGCTCTTATCTCTTCTTGGAATGCACTTCTCTTAGATATCTACAACATTAATTAATTCTAATTCTTCAAGTAATTGTTCAACTGTTCCCTTATCTATGAGGCCCACTTAAACCCTACTTAAAATAAAAACTCTTTTTCCTAATATTACAGATTCCTTTTTACACTACTACTTTTATTATTTTTCTTCTTTTTCTCACAGCACTTTGCCAATAAACTGTGTAATTTACTTTCTTATAACAGTTGCGATTTTGGAGTCTCCCTTGCTAGAATATGACCTACCAAAGTGCAGAAATTGTTGTATATTTGCTCGATGATATATTCTGAACTATTTTTTATAAAAATTATTTTAAATTGACAAATCAAAAGTACACATTTTTATGGGGTACCATGTGCTGTTTAGCTATATGCATAGAATGTGGAATCATTGAATTAAGCTAACGAATATGTCTAGCAACTCATCTTTTGTCATGAGACATTTGAAATATACTCTTTTAGCAACTTTGAAATACACATTAACTATAACCACCCTGCTATGCAATAGATCTCAAAAACTTATTCCTCCTGTCTAACTGAAACTTGGTATCCTTTGACCAACACTGCCCCATTCCCTTTTTTCATTTCCACCAGTCTCAGGTAACCACCATTCTCTCTTCTGCTTCTATGAGCCTGACTTTTTTAGATTCCACATATAAGTGAAATCCTGTGGTATTTGTTTTATTATGCCTGGCTTATTTCACTTAGTATGTCCTCTAAGTTCAGTCATGTTGTTGCAAATAACAAAACTTCCCTCTCTTTAAATCTGAATGGAATTCCTTTGGGTTTATATACCATGTTTTCTTTATCCATTCATCCTTTGATGGATACTTAGGTTGATTCTACATCTTGGCTATTGTGAATAGTTACAATAAGTATGGGTGTGCAAATATCTCTTCAACATATTAATTTCATGCCTTTTGCTTATATTCACAGATGTAGCATTGTGAGATCATACTGAAGTTCTATTTTTGATTTGCTGAGAAACTGCCATACTGTTTCTATATATAATTGCTATACCAATTTACATTCCCAATACAAGAGTTCCCATTCAAAGAGAACCGCAAGGGTTCCTTTTTCTCCACATCCTCTCCAATACTTATTATACCTTTCATTTTTTTTTATCATAGGTAATTTAACAGGTGGCAGTTGATATCTCATTGTTGTTTTAACTTACACTTTCTTGATAATTAGTAATATTGAGTACTTTTTAAATAAACTTACTGGCCATTTTATTAAACTTGTTACTTCATTTTATGAACTTGCATGTTTTTTTCTGAGAAAATGTCTTTCAGGTATTTTACTCATTTTAAAATCAGGTTATTTGTTGCTATTGAGTTTCTTATATATTGATTTAGTATATTGATACTTTATCAGGTGTGTAGTTTGCAAATATTTTACATCATTCGGGGGTTGTCTTTTCACTCTGATAATTGCTTTTATTACTGTGCAGGAGTTGTTTTTTAAGTTTTATAAAATTCCATTTGTGTATTTTTGTTTTTGTTGCCTGTACTTTCAGAGTCATACCCCAAAACTATCATTTCCTAGACCCATGTCTAGACCCATATCAGATCTGTAGGCATCTTGATCTTGGATTTCCCAGCATCCAAAACTATGCCAAACAAATTTCTGTTGCTTGAGTCACCCAGTCTTCAGTACCTGGACCAATCAAGATAGTAGGAAATGAACAAATATTTGTTGAATTAAAACATGACTCAGTGCAATAATTGTAAAATTAAAATATTGATAGAAATATCTTACCATCCGATTGTTTTTCTTACTCTATTAAGTAATAGCTGTCATGCACATCCATGTGAAGAGACCACCAAACAGGCTTTGTGTGAGCAATAAAGCTTTTTAATCACCTGGGTGCAGGCGGGCTGAGTCCAAAAAGAGAGTCAGCGAAGGGAGATAAGGGTGGGGCCATTTTATAGGATTTGGGTAGGTAAAGGAAAATTACAGTCAAAGGGGGGTTGTTCTCTGGCTGGCAGGAGTTGGGGGGTCACAAAGTGCTCAGTAGGGGAGCTTTTTGAGCCAGGATGAGCCAGGAAAAGGAATTTAACAAGATAATACCATCACTTAAGGCAAGGACCAGCCATTTTCAGTTCTTTTGTGGTGGAATGTCATCAGTTAAAGTGAGGCAGGGCATTTGCACTTCTTTTGTGATTCTTCAGTTACTTCAGGCCATCTGGGAGTATACATGCAAGTCACAGGGGATGCAATGGCTTCGCTTGGGCTCAGAGGCCTGACAATAGCCACAGAAATGCTACTCAGGAACCTAGATGAGTTTTGAACTTCAACCCTGCCAATAACATTTGAATGTGAAAAAAAGTAGAAAATTTTTTAAAGTCTACACAAGATGCTTTCAATCTGCTATCATAATTTTTTTTTTCCCTAAAACTGAGGTACACTTAGCAATTTTATGAGAAAAAAAAAATGTATTGCTTACTGGGACAGCTATGAAAAAAAAAAACAGTTTACAAAAAAGTACCGGTTTGTAACACATACAATTTTAAAAAACATTTTCACAAATCATAGATTTCCTAATACATCTGACAGTCCATGAATGCAATGGAAATATATGCAGTTCTGTTACTCCTCAGAGTTCATAAATTTAATTTTCTAGAAATATAGTTTCTAGAAATGAGTAGTTTCATTCATTTCTTAAATGAATGAAAAAATAAATAATAGTTATATACAAAGAACCACACTATTTACTTTGGGATACATACAAGTAGGGATGGCACCAAGAATGAGAGAAAATAATTGAAAAATTGTTGGGAAGAAAATATTTTAGCGTACAGTGTTATTTATTTTATTTTATTTTTTGAGGATAATAAACATATGGAAAACAAATAGTAGAGGGCATGTTCACCTATTTTTTTTTCCATTGGCAGTTGAATGTATGTTTTAAGATTTTGAAGAATATTAAGAAAAGGTACAAATATTTCACATATTTTTACATTTTTACTGAAGTTAACATATGCAAAGTGCCCAACTCAAAAGAGTATAATACTGTTCTGTGAAGATACTCTAAGCAAGCTCTACCAGGTGTAGTTATAGAATTTTGCCAGAACTCAAACCTCCACATTTTGCCTCTTTTGAACTACATATACATGGTATCAGGCTGTGTGTTTTTTTATTGTATATGACTTCTTTGGCTTGAGATTATGTATGTAAATTTTACTTATGCATTTGAGTTATAGTTAATTAATTTTTGTTACCAAATAATATTTTATAGTATGAATACATGGTAATTTATCTATCTAACAGTCAATGAACATTTGGGTAATCTGTAAATTTTGTTAAGCACAAATAATACTGTTATGAAGACTTTTACGTACCTTTGATGCACATATACCCACATGTCTGTTGGGTATTTTAGGGGCTGCTGTGATGTGCTGTCTAGATCCTCTCTTCTAGGACTGAAGTGCTCATATTGCAAACTGTTGGTTGAATTGGTAGTGAACAACCATCAACTAAGTTCTACTCTGAAATGTGTCATTTGTTATCATGAGGTGCCTCTTCTGAAGTCAAGACTACTCTTCATGAGAAACCCTTTCCAATGACTAGATAATTTAGGGTTATAAAAGACTGGTAATTTAGCTTAAATTCTGGATAGCTCTCAAGGACCAATGAATTTCAAAACCTCTGCATAAGATTAAATGGAGGTCTTGTTGCAAATGCTTTGCAATTCAGCTCTTTCTCTGCCCAGAATTGTTTCCTGATCTTTTCCACTGGTATTCATATGGAGAGCAATCTCTAACAAACATTATGCACACAAGTTCCTTATCTGCATGAGATTCCCAGAGAACTCAATTTTTCAACTGGTTGTACCAATTTACAATTTCAATGGCAGTATATCATTGTTTTTGTCCATCTCATTGCCAATAAATTGCATTATCTGTCCTTATAAATTAACTATTCTGTGGTTCTATTTGTAATGGACATTTATCTTTCTAATTAATTCTCATTAACACAAATTCTGATTTTGAGTATCATATTTATATATTTCTTCATCATTTTTATAATTTCTTTCTACATGTCCATTCAAATTTTTCACAATTTTTAGTTGTTGGATGGTGTCTTATACATGTACATCAAGCCAGTTTATCAAATTGGGTTATTAAGATCTTCTATACTTCCTACATTTACCAAATTTTTTGTCTGCATGCTTAGTAGTCACTCAGAGAGATTTGCTAAATTTGCTTTTCACTGTTCTAAAATTTGACATATCTTGAAACCATCTTATTAGAAACATTCAGATAGACCACTGACCATGTTATTATCATTAATTGTTCTTTATCTATGGTGATGCTCTTTCCTTTTAATTCTACTTTGTGTGCTATAGGTATAGTGGCAATAACATCTTTGGTGGATTGTGTCCTCAGTTTCTTTTCAATGTTATACTTCAAAATGTTCTGATTGTTTATATTTAAGGTTTCTCTCTTGAAAATGGCTCATAGTTTTGTGAATTTGTATGTGCGTGCATGCATGTGCATATCTTTTAATTACTACAAAAATCTGTCTTTTGATTGGAGCTTTTAGTCTATTCACTTTTAATGTAATTGCATGCATATTAGGTTTTAAAACTACTAGTTTACTAATGCTTCTATTTGTCCCTATAGCCCTGTATTACTTGTTTTCTCCCCTTTTACTTTATTTTTGGTTGATTATACCTGTTAATGCATTTTTCCCTTACCTTAGTTTAGCACTGATATATTTATATACAATTCTTGTAATAGTCACTCTAGCATTTGCATTGTGCCTTCTTAATTTATTAAAGTCTAATATAACAGTCCCATGTATAAATTATGATTCCTCAGAAAACTTAATAGTCTACTATTGACTAGAAGTGTTACTGATAACATAAACAGTAAATCAACTCATATTTTCTATGTCATATGTATTGTATACTATATTCTTATAATAAATGAGAGAAAATACAATGTTATTAAGAAAATCACCATGAAATATTATGCAGTCATAAAAAAAGAATGAAAATCAATTCATGTTTTCTATGTTATATGTATTATATACTATATTCTTACAGTAAACTAGAGATAATACAATGTTATTAAGAAAATCACCATGGAATACAACACAGTCATAAAAAAGAATGAAATCATGCCCTTTGCAGCACCATAAGTACAGCTGGAGGTCATTATCTTAAGTAATAAGTGACACAGGAAAAACATTAAAATACTGCATGTTCTCACTTATAAGTTCAAACCTGTGTTGTTCAGCCTATAATATTATGTGTTCTTGGTGTTTCCCTAAAAATGTTTTCTCTGCTGAAGATCTGTGGCATTTATTGATTAAATGCCCAGATACTTTTTGATAGTTTGAAATTTTTTTCGTCATTTTCTCTTTTAAAGTTGTTTCTACTATATTCTCTTTCTCTTCTTGAAGACTTCAAATATATACATTAGAGTTTTTCCCTGTCTCCCACATGTCCTTTACATGATTTCCTGTATTTTTTTTAACTTGTTTTACCTGAATATCTTCTGATATATCTTACAGTTTACCTACTTTTCAGCTGTGCTTAATCTATTAAACAATCTACCCATTGAATTATACATTTTTTTATTTAATTTTTTTTGTTCTAGACTTTTCATGTAGTTATTATCAACAGTTTCAGGTTTTTTACTTAAGGTCTCAATTTTGTGTTCTATTTTCTTAATCACCCACAAGCATTGTTATCCTAAAGTCCATGTCTACGTCCACTATCTAGATTACCTGTTGATCTTTTTCTACAGTGTAAAATTTATTTTGAATGCCAATTGTAGTTTGTATTTCTACATGTGCCTGATAATTTTTATTGAGTACTGACTATATGCATATTTAAAACGTAGAGATAGTTTAAGATTTTGGAAGAAATTTACTTCATATTTTTTGGAAGGCAGCTAGAGTAGGAGTTACCAATGACAGAACACACTAAACCTAGGGATTAAGCGTGGTTTCTCCTTTTTGATGGGTTTTGAACTGCAATTTTTCTCCCAGAGCTTGAATCCTCAAAATTACTGCTCTGTTTCTCAAATTCTGAACCACAATTTTGAAACTGGAAAAAAAGTCTTCAGCTAAAAGTAATTCTAAATGCCAGCATTCTTTGCCTTTCTCGTTCATCTTGTCTCAATAGTTTCTCACTGCTTTGCTAGTTCTCTGATATGTTTAATAATTTTTTAAAAAATTATTTCTTCCAATTTTTTAGTTGTTCTCAAGGAGATATTTAATTCAAGTGATTTAGTATACAACTGAAATGAATTGAAACTTGAAAATACTTACTTTAAATGAGTAATTGACCAAATAATTTTTCATAGAAAACCTATGTAAAAAACAATAAACATTATCCAGCATATAAACAGAACCAAAGCAAAAGACACATCGTTATTTCAATAGATGCAGAAAAGGTCTTTGACAAAATTCAAGAGTCCTTCATGCTGAAAACTCTCAATAAATTCGGTATTGATGGAAAGTACCTCAAAATAATAAGAGCTATTTATGACAAACCCACAGCCAATATCATACTGAATGGGCAAAAACTGCAAAAATTCCCTTTGAAAACTGGCATAAGACAGGGATGCCCTCTCTCACCACTCCTATTCAACATAGTCTTAGAAGTTCTGGCCAGGGCAATCAGGCAGGAGAAAGAAATAAAGGGTATTCACTCAGGAAAAGAGAAAGTCAGAATGTCCCTGTTTGCAGATGACATGATTGTATATTTAGAAAATCCCTTTGTCTCAGCCCCAAATCTCCTTAAGCTGATCAACAACTTCAGCAAAGTCTCAGGATACAAAATCAATGTGCAAAAATCACAAGCATTCTTATACATCAATAACAGACGAACAGGGAGCCAAATCAGGAGTGAACTCCCATTCACAATTGCTTCAAGGAGAATAAAATACCTAGGAATCCAACTTACAAGGGATGTGAAGGACCTCTTCAAGGAGAACTACAAACCACTGCTCAATGAAATAAAAGAGGACACAAACAAATGGAAGAACATTCCATGTTCATGGATAGGAAGAATCAATATAGTGAAAATGGCCATACTGTCCAAGGTAATTTATAGATTCAATGCCATCCCTATTAAGCTACCAATGATTTTCTTCACAGAATTGGAAAAACACTACTTTAAAGTTCATATGGAACCAAACAAGAACCCACATTGCCAAGACAATCCTAATCCAAAAGAACAAAGCTGGAGGCATCATGCTACCTGACTTCAGACTATACTACAGGGCTACAGTAACCAAAACAACATGATACTGGTACAAAAACAGAGATATAGACCATTGGAACAGAACACAGCCCTCAGAAATAATACCACACATCTACAACCATCTGATCTTTGACAAACCAGACAAAAACAAGAAATGGGGAAAGGATTCCCTATTTAATAAATGGTGCTGGGAAAAATGGCTAACCACATGTAGAAAATTGGAACTGGATCCCTTCCTTACACCTTATAAAAAATTAATTCAAGCTGGATTAAAGACTTAAATGTTAGACCTAAAACCATAAAAACCCTAGAAGAAAACCTAGGCAATACCATTCAGGACATAGGCATGGGCAAAGACTTCATGTCTAAAACACCAAAAGCAATGGCAACAAAAGCCAAAATTGACAGGGACCCAATTAAACTAAAGAACTTCTGCACAGCAAAAGAAGTTACCATCAAAGTGAACAGGCAAACTACAGAATGGGAGAAAATTTTTGCAATCTACTCATCTGACAAAGGGCTAATATACAGAATCCACAAAGAACTCAAACAAATTTACAAGAAAAAAACAACCCCATCAAAAAGTGGGCAAAGGATATGAACAGACACTTCTCAAAAGAAGACATTTATTCAGCCAAAACACACATGAAAAAATGCTCATCATCACTGACCATCAGAGAAATGCAAATCAAAACCACAATGAGATACCATCTCATACCAGTTAGAATGGCGATCATTAGATCCAGAACTAGAAATACCATTTGACTCAGCCATCCCATTACTGGGTATATACCCAAAGGATTATAAATAATGCTGCCATAAAGACACATGCACACATATGTTTATTGCAGCACTATTCACAATAGCAAAGACTTAGAACCAACCCAAATGTCCATCAATGATAGACTGGATTAAGAAAATGTGGCACATATACACCATGGAATACTATGCAGCCACGAAAAAGGATGAGTTCACGTCCTTTGTAGGGACATGGATGAAGCTAGAAAGCATCATTCTCAGCAAACTATCACAGGAACAGAAAACTAAACACCACATGTTCTCACTCGTAGGTGGAAATTGAACAATGAGAACACTTTGACACAGGGATGGAAACATCACACACTGGGGCCTGTCATGGGGTGGGGGCAGGGGAGAGGGATAGCATTAGGAGATATGCCTAATGTAAATGATGAGTTAATGGGTGCAGCACACCATCATGGCACGTGTATATGTATGTAACAAACCTGCAAGTTGTGCACATGCACCCTAGAACTTAAAGTATAATAATAATTAAAAAACAAACAAACAAACAGTATATTAGGTCCAGGTAAATAGGGATCTAAAACACTAGTAAGTAAAGAAGAAAAGACAAAAAAGTTAAACGTTTGAGGAAATATTTGCTTGTCTTGATAAGATAATTTAACTTTATAAAGTAGAAAATTGGAAGCTATTGAAGCAATAGAATAATATTATCAAGAAGAGTCATATAATGGAAAAAAATTTATATAGAGTCTAGTCCAACTATTTGCCTTTACATGTAGTCTGGGCTAATTTATAAACACTTCCAGGAAAGAATATCTTCATTATACCTACAACAATACTTTATCATTCAGAATTATATTTATGAGTAATTAATATGCTGTATATTGAATCTAAAACTCATATATTTTAGGTGGTATCAGACCTATTATCATATAGAAGACACATCCAAACTCTTAATTTTTTTCTCTTAATATTGAAAACACATATAAAAGTTCTATGAGACAAATAGTAAAGCATATAAAGTAGTGATCATTTTAGTTCTAGAAGGATTTTACAGTAGATAGCTCAACGTTTTATTGAATCCCTAAAGCACAACAAAAAATGATAAAGTGGCTGCAGGATTTAGCTGTTTTCTTACCCAGTTTTTTTTTTTTTTTTTTTTTTTTTGTAACATAGCACTTTAAACTGTTTTAGAACAATTTAGTGGCTGTTTTTTTTCTCTTTTTTTAATCCTCATGGTGGAAAGGACACGTATCATTACTCAGAGAGGTTGCGTGAATTGAGAATATCACAGAGTAAATTAGTGCAGAATAGAGATTAGAAAAAACTCTTCTGGTTTTGTGTTTTTTCATTATAATACATTTTCCCTTTTGTAATACTATGTGATGCATTACACAAAGATATATCTGTAATGTTGAGAAAACTGTTTTAATTTTCACTCATACACAAACTCAACTGTTAAAAACACTTCAGTGCTTGTAAAAAACAAAAGAAAACCTTAAGAGAGTCACTCAATTACAGCCGCAACAAGTGCTATTCTCAGCACAAACAGCTGTTTAAATAGTATTCCGAAGGGACAGGCAATACTACAAAGGGACACTATAGAGTAAAATTGAAGGAGAGACAAGAGAGGCAAAAAAAGGGAGCCGTTGAAGCATATAAGAAAAAACAAAACCATACCAAACAAAACAAAAAACCTTAAGAGCCAATGGAGAGGCTAAGAAGTCCATATCTTAGGCCTACACTACACTTTCTCCAAAGAGGTTAATGTGGAGGCTGTTCAGATTCTTGTGATGGAAGCTTTTATTGATTTGTATGTTTGGCCAAGTGATGTCTCTTCCATATACAGAGTCATCTTGCTATTGTTCAATCAATGTATCAGGGACACTGTGGAATTCAGATCTTCAGTGTCCTACTCACCATGAGATTGGCACCCATGTTTCCACAGTTTAGGCCAGACTATCATTAGAAATTTATCAATAGTTTATAAAATTCTAATATTTTAGTTTTTAATTTTATCATAATAAACTTTTATCATGATAGATGTAATATTTATCATGATAGACGTAATATCATTATATAAGATTCTTTGTTTTTAGGTAGAAAATTTTGTCTTTAATAATCTGTAAAAAATCTATATTTTTATAACAATCCATATTACTATGTATTCATCTTGTGTATCTGCGTCTCTGCTTCACAGTGTCATGTTCTTCAATATTTACAGAGGAAATGCTATGATAGGTGGCCTTTTCACATTTTCTTCACAAAACTGGGAAATATTAACATGTCTTAATTAAGTAAACCAATTTAGTGTTTCTACATGTCAGTTTAATTTTAATTTTATATATTTATTCCTAACATCTGTCTTTTAACTTCCACAAATATTGGCCATCACCTACATTTAAACTTTCCCATAACTATACCTTGGGAATGATCCTTATGTAAATAGTAGTTATATGAACAGGTATGTAGAACAGAAAATAAGAAACATAGAAATGAATGTATTTTTATTTGTATCTTTTTATCCCAGTGTGATGGTCAGTTTTACGTGTCAGTTTTGCTACTACAGTCTTCATTGAAACACTGATATAGGTGTTAACTGTGAAGGAACTTTGTAGATGTGATTTAAGTCCATAATAAGTTGACTTCAAATAAGCGAGATTATTGTACATAATCTCAATGATTCAATCATTCGAAATGAATTAAGAGCACAACTGAAGCTTCCCTGAAAAAGAAGAAAATTCACTCTTGGCAATAGTTTTAGCATACAGCTGAGAGCTTCAGTCAGCTGTCTCTGACAGCCTGCCCTAAGGATTTCAGATTTGCTTAGCCAGCCCCCATAAAGGTCAATTCCTTGCACTAAGTATCTTAATGGGTATCTAGAATACATATAAAATTAATCTAATAATATACTAATTTGCTATATATCTAAATATCTATCAAAATATGTATCTGTATATCTATGTATTTATTATTTCATTTTAGTTTCATAGAATCATGACTGATTTTGGTATCAGAAGTGCTTCTACAGAAAAAGTAATTAAGAAAAAGTTTTGTTGAATTGGTTCCAGGTTTTCTGGTATAATTTCTATAATTTGATTAAAGTCACTAATGATTCTTTTTCTAGTAAAAAAAGAGGACATTAGTAGTCCATAGCATGATAGAGGTACACAAAATATCACCATTGGAGACTCCTAAACAAATACCTACAAAAGGTGCAGTCTTTATTGGTGACCATGTACCTGCCATCTAGAACATTTTAGTTAAAGTAAAGCATATAGCAAGATAAGCCAGATGCTCCTATCTACAGTGGAGAAAGAAACCTGGGGTCAGGAAGGTTGAGGTCAGGAAGAATGTGTTCAGGGTTCCAAATCCCCAGTCCAAGCTCTGCATTAAGGAACTGAAAGCATCTATATCTGTTCCAATTGAAACTCTTATATCCTGTAGCCACCATGACAATATTGTTGAAAACTCAACTCAGAGTCTGTGAGTGGTTTAATTTCAATTTAAATTAAGTTCTTAACCTCACAGGGTGGCATCTGTTAAAATGAGAACATTCAGTGAGAAGAAATAGGACCCTGAAAATTGGAATGAGTACATATGGAAGGATTCCAAAAAAGCTGGGAAAATCTAACTCCTAAATAAAATCTGCTGAGTCTTCATTACTTCAAGTTCTTCCACTTCTGCCTGAAGAGGTTAGCCCTCTACTGCCTAAAGAACCTTTAATGACCTCCCATGGGGAAGCTACCTTGCATGGAGCTGCTGATTTTCCTCAAGGCCTATCAACCTCTTTACCCTTCTTTTGCTTCTAGACTTATAAATAAATCAAGTCCCAGAAAGTCTTGAAGAGTAAGGTACAAAGTATAACCCAAAAGATGTTCACTGCATATCAAAATAACTTAAATAGTGTATTCCCATCCACAAAGACAGAAATCAGCAGAATATGTATAGAAACCAATCTTAAAGATACAGGTTTTTTTGTAGAAAGAATATAAAGTTCAATCAAGGTTCTTAGTTTCCTTGCATTGGGTTACAACATGCTTCTTTAGCTAGGAGGAGTTTGTTATTACCTACCTTCTGAAGCCTACTTCTGTTGATTCATCAAACTCATTTTCCATTCAGTTTTGTTCCTTTGCTAGCAAAGAGGTGTGATCCTTTGGAGGAGAAGAGGCATTCTGTTTTTTGAATTTTCGGCCTTTTTGAACTGATTTTTGCTCATCTTTTTGGATTTGCCCATTTTTGGTCTTTGATGTTGGTGACCTTCAGATAGGGTTTTTGAGTGGTAATCCTTTATTTTGATGTTGATGCTACTGCTTTCTGTTTGTTAGTTTTCCTGCTAATAGTCAGGCCCCTCTTCTACAGGTCTGCTGGAGTTTTCTGAAAGTCCACTCCAGACCCTGTTTGCCTGGGTATCACCAGCAGAGGCTGCAGAAAGCAAAGATTGCTGCATGCTCCTTCCTCTGGCTGGGTTGTCCCAGAGGGGGCACCACAATATGCCAGCGGGGCTCTCCTGTATGAGGTGTCTGTCAACCCCTGCTGGGACGTGTCTTCCTGTCAGGAGGCATGGGGGTCAAGGACCCACTTGAGGAGGCAGTCTATCACTTAGCAGAGCTCAAGCACTGCACTGGGAGATCTGCTGCTCTCTTCAGAACTGGCAGACAGGAACGTTTAAGTCTGCTAAAGCTGTGCCCACAGCTGCCCCTTCTCCCAGATGCTCTATCCCAGGGAGATGGGAGTTTATCTATAAGCCCCTGACTAGGGCTGCTGCCTTTCTTTCAGAGATGCCCTGCCCAGAGAGGAGGAATCTAGACGGCCAGTCTGGCTACAGCGGCTTTGCAGACCTGGAGTGGGATCCACCCCGTTTGAACTTCCAGGAAGCATTGTTTATACTGTGAGGGAAAAACCACCTACTCAAGCCTCAGTAATGGCAGATACCCCTCTCCCCACTAAGTTTGAGTGTCCTAGGTTGACTTCAGATGCTGTGCTGGCAGCAAGAATTCCAAGTCAGTGGATCTTACCTTGTTGGGCTGGGATACATTGAGCAAGACCAATTGGCTCCCTGATTTCAGTCCCTTTTTCAAGGGAGTAAACAGTTCTCTCTTGCTAGCATTCCAGGCACCATTGCAGTATGAAGAAAAACTCCTGCAGCTAGCTCAATGTCTGCCCAAACAGGTAACAGGAACTGCTAACTAGAATAACCAGTTTAGAGAAGAATATAAATGACCTGATGGAACCAAAAAACGAAGAATGAGAACTTCATGAAGCATACACAAGTATCAACAGCTGAATCGATCAAGCTGAAGAAAGGATATCAGAGATGGAAGATTAGTTCAATGAAATAAAGCATGAAGACATGATTAGGGAAAAAAGAATGAAAAATAATGAACAAAGCCTCCAATAAATATGGCACTATGTGAAGAGATCAAACCTACGTTTGACTGGTATACCTGAAAGTGATGGGGAGAATGGCACCAAGTTGGAAAACACACTTCAGGATATTATCCAGGAGAACTTCCCCAACCTAGCAAGACAGACCAATATTCAAATTCAAGAAATACAGAGAACACCACAAAGATACTCCTCAAGAAGAGCAACCCCAAGACACATGATTAACAGATTCACCGAGGGAAAATGTTAAAGGCAGCCAGAGAGAAAGGTCGAGTTACCCACAAAGGGAAGACCATCAGAGTAACAGTGTATCTCTTTGCAGAAACTCTGCAAGCCAGAAGAGACCGGGGGCCAATTTTCAACATTCTTAAAGAAAAGAATTTTCAACCCAGAATTTCATATCCTGCCAAACTAAGCTTCATCAGTGAGGGAGAAATAAAATCCTATACAGACAAACAAATGCTGAGGGATTTTGTCACCACCAGGCCTGTCTTACAAGAGCTCCTGAAGGGAGCACTAAATGTGGAAACAAAAAACCAGTACCAGCTACTGCAAAAACATACGGAAATGTAAAGACCATTGACACTATGAAGAAATTGTATCAACTAATAGGCAAAATAACCTGCTAGCATCAGGATGATAGGATCAAACATACACATAACAATGTTAACCTTAAATGTAAATGGGCTAAATGCCCCAATTAAAAGACAAAGACTGGCAAATTGGATAAAGAGTCAAGACCCGTAGGTGTGCTGTATTCAGGAAACCCATCTGACAAGCAAAGACACACAAAGTAAAGGGATGGAGGAAGATTTACCAAGCAAATGAAAAGCAAAACAGCAGGGGTTGCAATCCTAGTCTCTGATAAAACAGACTTTAAACCCACAAAGATTAAAAAAGACAAAGAAGGGCATTACATAATGGTAAAGGGATCAATGCAACAAGAAAACCGAACTTTCCTAAATATATGCACCTAATAGGAGCACCCAGATACCTAAAGCAAGTTCTTAGAGACCTACAAAGAGACTTAGACTCCCACAGAATAATAGTGGGAGACTTTAACACCCCACTTTCAATATTAGACAGATCAACAAGACAGAAAATTAATAAAGATACTCAGGACTTAAATTCAACTCTGGACCAAGTGAACCTAATAGACATCTATGGAACTCTCCACCCCAAATAAACAGAATATACATTCTTCTGAGCACCACATAGCAATTATTCTAAAATTGATCATATAATTGGAAGTAAAACACTCCTCAACAAATGCAAAGGAATGGAAATAATAACTAACAGTCTCTCAGACCACAGTGCAATCAAATTAGAACTCAGAATTAAGGAACTCACTCAGAACCACACAACTACACGGAAACTTAACAACCTGCTCCTGAATGACTACTGCATAAACAATGAAATGAAAGCAGCAATAAAGATGTTCTTTGAAACCAATGAGAACAAAGAAACAACATACCAGAATCTCTGGGATACATTTAAAGCAGTGTGTAGAGGGAAATTTATAGCACTAAATGCCAACAAGAGAAAGCAGGAAACATCTAAAATTGATACCGTAATATCACAATGAAAAGAACTAGAGAAGCAAGAGGAAACAAATTCAAAAGCTAGCAGAAGGCAAGAAATAACTAAGATCAGAGCAGAGCTGAAGGCGATAGAGACACACACAAAAAAAAAGTTCAAAAAATCATTGAATTCAGGAGCTGGTTATTTGAAAAGAAGAACAAAATAGACAGACTGCTAGCCAGATTAATAAAGAAGAAAAGAGAGAAAAATCAAATAGACACAATAAAAATGATAAAGGAGGTGTTACTACTGATCCCACAGAAATACAAACGACCATCAGATAATACTATACACACTTCTAAGAAAATAAACTAGAACATCTAGAAAAAATAAATTCCTGGACACATACATCCTCCCAAGACTAAATGAGGAAGAAATCGAATCACTGAATAGACCAATAACAAGTTCTGAAATTGAGGCAGTAATTAATAGTCATCAACCAAAAAAAGCCCAGGACCAGACAGATTCACGGTGGAATTCTACTAGAGGTGCAAAGAGGAGCTGGTATCATTCTTTCTAAAATTATTCCAAGCAATAGAAAAAGAGGGACTCCTCCGTAACTCCTTTTATAAGGCTAGCAGCATCCTGATACCCAAACCCAGCAGAGACAAAACAAAAAAAGAAAATTTTAGGCCAATATCCCTGATGAATATCCATGCTAAAATCCTCAATAAAATACCAGCAAATCGAATCCAGCAGCACATCAAAAAGCATTTCCACCACTATCAAGTTGGCTTCATCCCTGGGATGCAAGGCTGGGTCAACATACTCAAATCAATAAAAATATTCCATCACATAAACAGAACCAATGACAAAAGCACATGATTATGTCAGTAGATGGAGAAATGGCCTTCAATAAAATTCAACACCCCTTCATGCTAAAAACACTGAATAAACTATGTATTGATGGAACTTATCTCAAAAAAAAAAGAGCTATTTATGACAAACCCACAGCCATTATCATACTGAATGGGCAAAAGTTGGAAGCATTCCCTTTGAAAATTAGCACAAGACAAGGGTGTACCCTCTCTTGTGGGGACTATTCAACATAGTTTTGGAAGTTCTGGCTAGGGCAATCAGGCAAGAGAAAGAAATAAAGTGTATTCAAATAAAAAGAGAGAAAGTCAAATTATCTCTGTTTGCAGATGACATGATTGTAATTTAGAAAATCCCATCATCTCAGCTCGAAAACTCCTTAAGCTGATAAGCAACTTAGCAAACTCTCAGGATACACCATCAGTGTGCGAACATGACAAGCATTCATATACACCAATAACAGACAAACAGAGAACCAAATCATGAGTGAACTCCCATTCATAATTGCTACAAAGAGAATAAAATATCCAGGAATATGACTTACAAGGGATGTGAAGGATCTCTTCAAGGAGAACTACAAACTACTACTCATGGAAATAAGAGAGTATACAAACAAATAGAAAAAAAAAATCCATGATCATTGATAGGAAGAATCAATATTTTGAAAATGGCCATACTACCCAAAGTAATTGATAGATTCAGTGCTATTCCCATCAAGCTACCATAGACTTTCTTCATAGAAAGGCTACTTTAAATTTCATATGGAACCAAAAAAAGCTCACACAGCCAAGACAATCCTAAACAAAAAGAATAAAGGTTGAGACACCACGCTACCTGAGTTCAAACAAGGCTACAACAACCAAAACAGCATGGTACTGATGCCAAAACAGACATATAGACAAAGGAAACAGAACAGAAGCCTCAGAAATAACACCACACATCTACAACTAACTGATTTTTGACAAACCTAACAAAAAAAGCTGTAGGAAATGGATCCCTCCTTTAATAAATGGTGTTGGTAAAACTGGCTAGCTATATGCAGAAAACTGATACCTTCCTTACACCTTGTACAAAAATTAACTCTAGGTAGATTAAAGACTTAAATGTAGGACATAAAACCATAAAAACTCTGGAAGGAAACCTAGGCAATACCATTCATGACATAGGCATGAGCAAAGACTTCATGACTAAAATAACAAAAGCAATGGCAACAAAAGCCAAAATTTATAAATGGGATCTAATTAAAGAGCTTCTGCACAGAAAAAAAAAAAAGAAAGAAAGAAAAAGAAAAGAAAACTATCATCAGAGTAAACAGGCAACCTAAGGAATGGGAGAAAATTTTTGCAATCTAGTCATCTGACAAAGGGCTAATATCCAGAATCTATGAAGAACTGAAACAAATTTACAAGAAAAAATCAAACAGCCCCATCAAAAAGTGGGCAAAAAATATGAACAGACACTTCTCAAAAGAAGACGTTTATGCAGCCAGCAAACATTTAGAAAAAAGCTCATCATCACTGGTCACTAGAGAAATGCAAATCAAAACCACAATGAGATACCATCTCACACCAGTTAGAATGGCGATCATTAAAAAGTCAGGAAACAACAGATGCTGGAGAGGATGTGAAGAAATAGGAATGCTTTTACACTGTTGGTGGGAGTGTCAATCAGTTCAATCATTGTGGAAGACAGTATGGCGATTCCTCAAGGATCTAGAACCAGAAATGCCATTTGACGCAGCAATCCCATTACTGGGTATATACCCAAAGGATATAAATCACTCTACTATAAAGACTCATACACACATATATTTATTGTAGAACTGTTCACAATAGCAAAGACTTGGAACCAATCCAAATGCTCATCAATGATGAACTGGACAAAGAAAATGCGGCACATGTACACCATGGAATACTACGCAGTCATAAGGTAGAATGAGTTCATTTCCTTTGCAGGGATATGGATGAAGCTGGAAACCATCATGCTCAGCAAACTAACATAGGAACAGAAAACCAAACACCACATGTTCTCACCATAAGTGGGAGTTGAACAATGAGAACATATGGGCACAGGGAGGGGAACATCACACACTGCGGCCTGTCAGTGGGTGGGGGGCAAGAGAAGGGATAGCATTAGGAGAAATATCTAATGTAGATGACAGGCTGATGGTTGCAGCAAACCACCACGGCACATGTATACCTATGCAGCAAACCTGCAGGTTTGGCACACGTATCCCAGAACTTGAGTGTATATATATGCACACATATATATATACACACACACATATATATACACACACACACACATATATAATTCAATCAGCCTGAATTGATTGATACAGGCCCTTTAAATGAAGATTCTGCATTTAATATTTTAGCTCAATGATTTATAGAATTCTCTAACTTTTGTTTATTTGGTTGGCTGAACCATGGACCCAAAGGTGGCCTGTACTAAATATAATTTAAATACAAATACCAACAACTGCCCTGGTATAGTGTAGAAGAAGATATTTAAAGACTTAGGGAGATTGAAATATTATGCTAGATATATAATGTAAGATGTCCTCACCCATCTTAAGAGATTCTAGAGGACACACCTTTTATCATGTCTCTAATAAAAACATTTGTGAGGGGAGCTCCAGTATCCTTGAAGGGATTTATGGTCACACTTATTGATAGGTCAGAAATCAGAAATCAAACTGGGATTCTTAAATGTCATGGGATAATGAGATCCCAGGGCGATAGTGGCTCAGTGGCAGTATTTAATTGTCAAAGCAACGTGGCCATACTTTAATAGATAATGATTTTAAATAGTTAACCAGAACAATTTGTCTAACAGAAACCTATGGCATTGGCTAGTGTCCCTAGGAAAGAAACAGATGAGAACTCTACTAAATTCGTATTGGATACGTATTAGCAGAGGATGGTGAACAGAAGTTCATCATTACTAGACATAGAGAACAGAAACCTAATCTGAATCACCAAAAGAAAGATTAATGGTCCCCAATTCCCAGAGTTGAGCCAGTTTATAGAATTAATAAAAGTGAGATTGAGTCCCCTGGAGGAAGGTCTCTGCTACATTACCAAAAATTTGTATTGTTAATCATTCTTCCTCCCTTCCCTAAGTAATCCATGTCCATTTACCAAGGTGACTATGCATTGTAAAAGTGAAATAGAGTGTTTAGGGAATACTGGATACTATAATCCCTGAACTGATACTAATTCCAGGATACATAAAACTTCATTGGGGTCCACCAGTCAGCATAGGGGCTCTGCAGGTCAGGTAATCAATGGAGTTTTAGCTCAGGTCATATTACAGTTGACCTACTGGGTCCATGACCTCATCCAATACTTATTTTCCCAGGTCTGGAATGCATAATTGCAATAGATAGCACTTACAATTCCCACAGCGGGTCTCTGACTTGTGGAATAAGGGTTATTAGGCTAAGTAGCAGCCACCAGAATCGCGTTTAACTGCAAAAACAGTAAACTAAAAGCAAGGCTCCATTCCTGGATATATTGCATCAATCAGTGCCACCACCAAGAACTTGAAAGATGCAGGTGTCATTCCTGAAAATCACCAATGAACTTGCCTATTTGGCGTGTACAAAAAGCAGATGGATCTTGGTGAATGAGAGTGGATTATCATAAACTTAATCATCTGGTAACTGTAATTATAGCTGTTATTCCAATTGTGGTTTTGTTGCTTGAGAAAATTAGCATATCTTTTCACATCTGGTATGCAGCTAAACTGTCAAATGTTTTTCTTTTTCAATACCTGTTAATAAGATCACTGAAAGCAGTTGCTTCCTGTAATACATCTTCACTATTCTACCTTAGGGCTGTGTAAACTCTCCAGCCCCATGTCATAATTTATTCCATAGAGATGGTGCTTGCTGTTCTCTTCCACAAGACATTATGTTGTTTCATTTCATTGATGATGTTATGAAATTGGCTATCATTAGCAGATTGTAGTGTTTTCTCTAGACATATTGATAAGGTACTTTTCTATCAGAAGGTAAGAAATAAATATTACAAAAATTTAGAGGTTCTACTTCAGTGAAATTTCTTGAGAACCAGTGGCATGGGGCATGTTGAGATGTCCTTTCAGAGATGGCCTTGGCCCCTACTCCTGTTATGTTGTCTTTTT
This sequence comes from Chlorocebus sabaeus, assembly GCF_047675955.1. NCBI lineage: Eukaryota > Metazoa > Chordata > Mammalia > Primates > Cercopithecidae > Chlorocebus > Chlorocebus sabaeus. Next base: position 18,595,465 of record NC_132927.1, on the reverse strand, counting down.
CTTTCATAAAATCCTTATGTACTCACAGGGAGTTCTCTCTGACCAGTTGGCTCTAAGAGAGAAAGTTCAGGCCAGGTTTAAAGATGCTCATATTTCTTCTGTCATACTATAAATAAGACCTAGTGATAGATACATCAGTACTGTGACTGTTGTTTACCACAATCCATTTTACATCTTAAAAAAGCTAAAAGAGAATACATTGAACCTTTCTAGCATAAAAACAAGACAAATATTTTGGGTGCCACATGTGCCACAAAACAGTGTACAACTATTATGCATCAATAGTAATAATAATAAATGGTTTTGCAAGATATGCAAGAACTCCATGAAAGCAGAAAGCAGCCATAAAGGGGAACGAGATAATGTCCTTTGCAGGGACATGGATGTTGGGGTGATCAGACCCAACACCAGGTCTTGGGGGTGATGATGTCCAGCAGAGTCAAAAGAATGAGAAAAGACAGTTTGAGAGAGAAAGTGGGTCCACGGGGCCATCGCGAGTTTGGAAGCTGTGAAGGCCCTGAGCTCTGGAATCCCAGACTATTTATTGGTGATAAAACAAATAAACGTGTGGTGAGAATGTGGGGTTGAAAAGGAGCATTGCGTTAAGCACATGATTTACAGCTGTGACGGTTTAGCATATGCTCTACTACTTGAGATAATGGAGAGCAGGTTATTTTAACTCAAGATACAGTCAATCCTGGGAGAGAAAGGAGCAAGGAGCCAGCAAGTCTAGACACATTCCAGAGGCCATGAGGGGTTTTATGCCCTGAGCCCTAGATTCTGTCCAAGCCACAAAGAGTTTTATGCCCTGGGCTCAGATTTTGGTGTGTCAGGGTAACCTTCCACCTTCTGGCACAGAGCTTGGTATTCCAAAGGCCACAAGAGGTTTTAGACCCTGGACCACGGACATATTCCAAGACTCTTTTACATTACGTCAGACATGCAAGCCCTGCCTCAGCTTCTTCCAATACCCAGCTTTTCTCCCAACAATGGATGGGGCTGGAGGCCATTACCCTTAGCAAAATAAGAGAGGAACAGAAAACCAAACACCATATGTTCTCACTTACTAGTGGGAGTTAAAGGATGAGACCACATGGACACATAGAGGGGAACGACAAACACTGGGGTCTATTGGAGGGTGGAGGATGGGAGGAGGGAGAGGATTGGGAAAAATAACTAATGACTACTAGGCTTAATACCTGGTGTAGAAATAATCTGTACAACAAACCCCTGTGACACAAGTTTACCTATGAAACAAACCTGCACTTGTATACCTGAAATTAAAAGTTAAAAAAAAAGAAAGCTGTGGCCCTGCAGCTCATTTTGAGACATCAATGAAGAATATACATGAAGGGAAATATTCTCAGTAGGCAGAATTTTGAGCAGCAAACCTTGTTGTTCACTTTTCCCTAAAGGTGAAATGGTCAGGAGTAAGAGTTAATTAGTCTGATTGGCTGTTGCCAATGGTTTGACTTGATGATCAGGATGTACCCAAATGGGTTATTGTCAATAATAAGGTCTGGATAATTGATATATGCATAGAATTATTCAGGGAATGAATTTGAAGATATTTGTGTTTCATATGAATGCTTACCAAAGGGTGACTTCAAGAGAGTAAGATTTTAATAATCAAGTGGATAAAATGAATGAACCATTCTATGGATACCAGTCAGCCTCTTTTCTTAGCTATCCCTGTCATCACCAAATGGGATCATAAACAAAGTGGCTATGATGGCAGGGATGAGCGCTATGCATGGGCTCAGCAACATGAACATCCACTCACAAACACCAACTTGGTGACAGCAACTACTGAGTGCCCAATCCGACAGCAGTGGAGACCAAAACTGAATCCATGATGTGTCATCATTTTCCAAGGAGATAAGCCAGATATCTGGTGATAGACAGATAACATTAGAACAGTTTCATCCTGAAAGGGCAGCTCATTGTTTTTTCTGGAATAGACACTTACTCTGGACATGGATTTGCCTTTCATGCATTCAATAGTTCTGCCAAAACTACCATCTATGGACTTACAGAATGCTGTATTCACTCTCATGGTATTCTACATAGCATTGCCTATGATCAAAGAGCTCACTTCCCAAAGGATGAAATGCAGCAATGGAACCATGTTCATGAAATTATTGGTGTTACCATGTTCTGCAATCATTATGAACCATCTGACTTGAGAAAATGATATTATTACCTGTCGAAGACTCAGTTATCATGACAATGAGCATTGCAGAAAGGTTGTAGACTGGAGCAATGTCTTCCATAATGACATATATGCCCTAAATTGTTATCTAATGTATAGTACTATTTTTCATAGACAGAATTTACAGATCCAGAAATCTATGAAGGAAAATGGAAGTAGCTCCATTTCCTTTTTTATAATTTAATTAAATTTATTTATTTATTTATTTATTTATTTATTTATTTTGAGACAGGGTCTCTCTCTGTCACCCAGGCTGGGGTGCAGTGGCTGAGCACAGCTTGCTATAACCCTCTCCTCCTGGGTTCCAGTGATTCGCACACCTTAATCTCCCCAGTAGCTGTGACTACAGGCATGCACCACCACACCTGGCTCATTTTTGTATTTCTTTATAGAGATGGGGTTTCACTGTGTTGGCCAGGCTGATCTTGAACTCCTGAACTCAAGTGATCTGCCTGCCTTGGCCTCCTAAGGTGCTGGGATTACAGGTGTGACCCACTGTACCAGGTCTACCATTTACTATTATCCCTAGTGACTCACTAGCAAAATTTTTGCTTCCATCCCTGTGATTTTACACTCTTCTGGTTCAGAGGTCTTTGCTTTTGAGGAAGAAATATTTACACCAGAATACACAATATTGATTCCATTGAACTGAAACTTTGAGAATGTTACAAGTCTATTTTGACTACTTTGCCTCTAAATCAACAGACAAATAACGGAGTTACTCTTTTAACAGGGTGTTGATCCTAATTACTAATGGAAAATACAACTGTTACAACAAAATTGGAGGTATTAAAAATAAAGTATAACTGGAATATAGGTGATCTTTTAGGATATCTATTAGTACTACCATGACTTGTGAATAAAGTCAATGGAAAACATCAACAAACCAATTCAGACCATACTGATAATGAACAGACCCTTCAGAAATGAAAGTTTGGGTTATCCCGTGGAGCGGGCTGAATTTTGGACGCTTAAAAGGATATGTCCAAATCCAAATTCCTATCATCTGAGAAAATACTAACCTTTATGGAAAAAAAAATGTAATTAAGAATCTTCAAAGAAGAAAGTTATCCTGGATTTTCTAAGTGGACCCTAAATGCAGTCACATGTATCCTTAAAGAAGACAAACAGAGGGAACTTTGAAACAGACACACAAAAGAGGAGGAATCAATGTGACCACAAAAGCAAAGACTGAAGCAATGCAGCCACAAGCTCAGGCATGCTAGAACAACCACTAGAAGCTGGAAGAGATGATGGATGGATCGCCCGTAGAGATCCTGGAAAGAGTGGGCCCTACCAACACTTTTACTTTGAATTTCTAGCTTTTATAACTGGGACGATAAATTTCTATTCCTTTAAGCCAAAAGTCTGCAGTAATTTACTATGACAGCTACAGGAAACTAATATGCCCCACCATACAAAAACCACAACCAGCTCAGATGCTTGCAAGGGTAAAGGGAATGTGAAATATGTAATGAAAGAAGGAAGTTATAAATAGCAATTATGACCATGTTGCAGAAAAAAAGGAATGTAATAGTTATGAATTCCTCTCCCTATTTTGTCAGGAATATGTTAGCATATTTTAAACAAACATATTGTTTTCTTTCATTTCTTCTCTCCTCCTCTTGTCATCCCATGGACGATGTATTATGATAATGCAGTGTTACAGTTATATCAAAGAAGAGGAAACATCACCCAAGGGCTTTGCATTCTCTTCTGTGGAAAGCATTTATGTATTTACAGTTATATGCAGAAAGATGAAAGTAAGACTTTGTAATTGTCTTCATTTGGCTAATATATGTGATTTAAGAAAATGCACAGGGGTGCCAAGTCAACAAAGGGTAAACTGTGATGGGTAGTTTCATGTGTTAACTTGTATATATTACAATTCCCAGTTATTAAAAAAAATCCAAGATAATATTGCTTGAAGGGCATTTTGTAGATGTGATTAAGTTTATAATCAATTGCCTTCAAGTAAAGAAGATTATCCTGATTCAATTAATTGAATCAGGTCCACCATGAGCACAGCAGAGCTGAAGCTTGTTTGAAGAAGAAATCCTATCTATGGACAGAAAATTCAGCTTCAGCTCAAGAGTCAAAACAAAACCTTCTCTTCTTTGTGACCAGTCGGTCCCTAAAATTGCATAAACCAATTCCTTAAAATAAATTTCTTAATATATGTCTTCTATTGATTCTGTTTCTCTGGTCAAACCCTGACTGATAAACACAGTAGAGGATTTGTTAGTCAAGGCATCCTTCTCTCATTCAAATCATTTAAGTCTTGTGATTTTCACTCTAAACTAGGAACACAGTTATAGGATATACTTCTGATTTACCAAAGAGTACCTACTGAACTACACTAGAGAGCTGAAATGAATTACATTAAAAAAAAGAAGAAAGAGAGAGAGAAAGAAAGAAAGAAAGAAAGAAAAGAAAAGAAAAGAAAAGAAAAGAAAAGAAAAGAAAGACGAAGGATTTTAGCACTTAACATTTTTACTACTAGAGAAGTCTAGAGAATTATTTCCCTATTTTGTCAACCTAATCCAGGGAAATAGATCTTTTCTAGAAAGAGCATTTTTTTTTTTACTCTACGGAATTTTAATATCCATCAATATATTTATCATTCTTCTGAAGAGTTAAAAGACATTCGCTTTGTTTTTTACAAGACTCCCTTTATTCTTTTTACAATGTCAGTTATTGTTCTAGACATGTAGAAAATGTAATCTAATATTGTCTAATATTCTAGTTTTACCTTTTCTTTATGAAACCATAAGTTTGATAATATTATGTTATCATGATTTTATAGAGTTAATATTTAATTGCATTACTTACATGATTTTTAGTAATGCTGAACTTTTTTTATGTTTGTCATTTATATACTTTCTTTTGATAAATGTTTATTCATGTTATTTACCCACTTTTTTATGCGATTATTTGTTTTCCTTTTTTCTTGCTGGTTTGTTTGCATCCCTTGTAAATTCTGGTTATCAGTCCTTTGTTGGATGCATAGTTTGCAAATATTTTATCCCATTCTATGGATTATCTGTTTACTCTGCTAATCGTTTTTTTCTGTTGTTGTTGTTGTACAGAAGCTTTTTAGTTTAATTAGGTACCATTTATTTATTTTTCTTTTTGTTGCATTTGCTTTTGAGGTCTTAGTCATGAATTTTTTGCCTAGGCCAATGTTCAGAAGAGTTTTTCATAGGTTATTTTAGAATTTGTATTGATTCATGTCATAGATTTTAAGTCTTTGATCCATTTTGAGTTTATTTTCGTATAAGGTGAGAGATAAAGATCGTTTCATTCTTCTACATGTGGCTTGCCAGCTTTTCCAGCATGATTGATTGAATGGGGTGTCCTTTCCCTGATTTAGGTTTTTGTATGCTTTGTCAAAGATCAGTTGGTTGTAAGTATTTGACTTTATTTCTGTGTTCTCCATTCTGTTCTATTGGTCGATGTGTCTACTTTTATACCAATACCATGCTGTTTTGGTAACTATAGGCTTATAGTATAATTTGAAGTCCAGTAATATGATATTTCCAAATTGGTTCTTTCTCAAATATGATTGGCTATTTATGAGTATCTATTTATTTTATTATATTTTAAATCTCCTTTTTTTTACTAAATTAATAAATAAGTTTATAACTAAGTTCTATAGAATATAAACAATAATTCCAACATATACAGTCTTTTGTGCATATGATTGCAGTTGATTGTTTCTCTGAGCGTTCAGTCATAGTGGTTGGTTTTTTCATGTGTGTTTTATTTATTTATCTGATTATTTTGAGGTTATTATCTTCCTTCAAGTTTATCTGTGGGATTCTTTAAAACTTGAATATGAAATAAATCTATTGAAGTAATGTTTCTGCTTGGTAATTAAAATGACTTAAATTTTGCAGTGGGTTATTGTTTAGGAGGCAGAGAAATTAAAATTAGATCTACAAATTTCCTTTAGGTATAGCTTATGATTTATAATTATTGGAATGAAATTTTTGCAAATTTTCCCTTAATGTTGAACAGACAGTGTGAGGCAAATATCATGATCTCTCTCAACTAGGTCTATTCCTAATTCACTTACTGGTATTGTTGCCTATTGCCTTGGCAAATCACTTTTTTTTTTTTTTTGTAATGTTTAATGTTTATTTCAACTTCCCATGTTTCCATGGACCCTGGTCTGCTCCCTTTCCTCTCAGCTCTGGATCTTTTAAAACCCATATGCTTAACTACCAGGTAGTGGTTGATGCCTCCAGCAAAAAACAACAGCTTAGTGTCTAGATTTATGATTTCTCATTATTTCTGGCTTTGGAGAATTACCTTACATTTTATGTAGCTCTAGAATATATTTTACTTTCGAAAAATTCAGTTTTTTAGGATATCTAGACCAGATGAGCTTTTTTTGGTTTTCTGCCATATCTCTGAGAATGGAAATAAGTTAAGTTGTCATAGTTTTGGTCATGTCCCTTTTCAAAAGACTTTATTCTTTCAACCTGATGCAGTTTAGGAGTGAGGAAAGGCAATGAAGTGATAAAGGAATTGCCAAATCCCATTTGAAAATATAAATGCAGGATAGTTTATTCTTGAGTGAAGGTGTAGAGAAGACTGTGTGTTTTAAAATTGTGACTGTGAATAAAAAAACATGCAATGGTTACTTCTGAACTAAAACAACAATTACAAGTTGCATAGTAAACTGTTTTGTTTGCAATCAAAACAGCTTTTAGTTTAGACTGGAAACATTGGATTTTACCCAAGAAATGTAAATATAGAAATTATTTTGTTTAAATCATCTTTCTTGTTTTCACTTGTCACAAGGAACAATTATCACAAACACTCACAGAGTTACTTCTAAAAGCATGTGCTATGAAAATTTTTGAGATTTAAACCAGTGTTTAAGTTCTGGAGGACAAAGGGGAGTCAGTTCAAGTCTCTCTTTTAACATTTTTGTTAATATGAAATAATATTCTGGAACAGGCAAGCGCACACAATTTGAACTCTGAAAGTGTTGATGAAAAATGAAAAGGTTTTAGAAAGGCCAATCTCCTGTGTATTCAGTCTCCGAATGGAACTCCATTCTCTGTTTACAGTGGCAACTGCAGCTGCAATTGCATGACTTATTTAAATATTTCTTGGTAAGCAAGTCTTCACAGCAAATGTAATATTTCCAATTACGTTATAAAATAGGGAGAGCAAAAGCAATGCGTAAATAATCCATCCTTGAAACCAGATAAAGATAGTCATAGGACAATAATGTGTGAAGAAAAAATAAGAATCCCTATTAGATTAGTTTAATGTATCAATCTCATTAAAATGCATACACAATCATATGATAGTAAATGAATGGTCTAGAAGACATGTTAGTCTTGTGATATTTATTAATTTTGTACAATTTTCAGTAGGCTGGCAGTCTAATTTTAGTTGAACCTTGCCAAACTGTAAATGTATATATTGAAATATTTTTGACATGTGTATATATCCTGAAATTTTGTAGCAAAAGCCATTTTTTAAAAATCCTTTTATCTTTGTAGGTAAGATGATGAATAATTTGTTTATTAATTCAAAAAATACTTACTGTGCAGCAACTTTGTATCAGACATGTTAAAGACCAGAGAAACAGCCATGAGCAAAGAGGAAAGGCCTGCTCCAAGGCAGCTTTCATTCTAGAGGGAAGAGGAGGAAATCATATATCTAATATACTAGACAGGGGCCAGGGCTAAGAAGAAAAAATTAAAAGCTATAGAACTAGGAGTGATTAGGAAAGCCCTATTTTAGGTAGATGATTAGAGACTTTTGACTGTCTGATGTCAGGTAAAATAAATACTAAGAGAAAGAAGCATTTTCTCTCCACTTTCTTTCATAACATTAAAATTTACGTTGGGCGGGTGCGGTGGCTAAAGCCTGTAATCCCAGCACTTTGGGAGGCCGAGACGGGTGGATCACGAGGTCAGGAGATCGAGACCATCCTGGCTAACACGGTGAAACCCCGTCTCTACTAAAAAATACAAAAAACTAGCTGGGCAAGGTGGCGGCACCTGTAGTCCCAGCTACTCGGGAGGCTGAGGCAGGAGAATGGCGTAAACCCGGGAGGCGGAGCTTGCAGTGAGCTGAGATCCGGCCACTGCACTCCAGCCTGGGTGACAGAGCCAGACACCGTCTCAAAAAAAAAAAAAAAAAAAAAAAAAAAAAAAAATTTACGTTGGGGTTAGACACATGGGACTTACATTTATCAAATAATTTAATATTAACATTGTATTTTATAATGATGAAAGATTTGTACTTATCCAATTGTCTTTGTCATTTTATTCCTATTTTGGTAAATAGCACATATAGGTGAAAGGATTTGTCTAAGGCAGGAAACAAAGTTTGTTGTTATACAACAGAACACATTTACTTGACTCATAGCAAACTAGTTCAATAGCAAGATGCTTAACCAATTCAGTTAAAATAAGTACTAATATACTCAAAACTACATAATAAAATAGGTTTTATATCAAAGTATGCAATTATTGCCAGGGTATTATGAAATCATAAACTAAAGAAGTATTATATATGTTAACCTATGACAAACCTGTACATCTTGAACTTAAATTAGAAGTTGGAAATAAAAATATATATTATTTCTAAAGAAGACTTCGCTTGTTAATATTGGTGCAAACATAATTGCAGTTTTTGCCATTACTTTTGCTTTTGCACAAACCTAATAACTGACAACTCAAGAGCCAATGATAAGAAGATGATGAACATGGATGTATATGGAGGTGATATCTTTTGTGATTATTCCAAAAAATTTTCGTATTTACAGTTCTTATGTTTTTATTATTTCTTTTTTTACCTGGCTGACTTCATACATTCACTTCTGGGATCTAAGCGGTAAGAGAAACTAGGGTCTCAAAATATATTTATTCTGGGTAAAATGACAAATGACTGTCATTTGGTTGATAGGTAGATGCTTATTTATTTATTTATTTATTTATTTTTAGATGGAGTCTCACTCTGTTGCCCAGGCTGGAGTTCAATGGTGAGATCTTGGCGCACTGCATCCTCTGCATCCCAGGTTCAAGTGATTCTCTTCTCTCATCCTCCTGAGTAGCTGGGACTATAGGCATGCACCACCACACTCGGCTAATTTTTGTATTTTCAGTAAAGATGGGGGTTTCATCATATTGGTCAGGCTGGCCTTGAACTCCTGACCTCAGGTGATCCTCCTGCTTTGGCCTCCCAAAGTGCTGGAATTACAGGCGTGAGTGCCATTCCCAGCCATTTGCCAGATGCTTTTTTCTGCTTTATAAAAGAACTATAAGACTAACAGAGATTTTGCTTATATACGTATATTTTCCATATGGTTCTTTCATTAGTAGTACTAATAGTAGTAGTAGTAGTAGTCGTCGTCGTCGTCGTCGTCATCATAGTAGTAGTATTCTGAGTTAGTGTTTCACTCTGTCTCCCAGGCTGGAGTACAGTGGAGCAGTTTCGGGTCACTGCAACCTCTGCTTCCAGGGCTCCAGAGATTATCTTGCCTGAGCCTCCCCAGTAGTTGGGTTCACAGGTCCGCACCAACATGCCCAGCTATATTTTTGGTATTTTTGGTAGAGATGAGGTCTCACCATGATGGCTAGGCTGGTGTCGAACTCCTAAGCTCAAGAAATCCATCCGCCTTGGCCTCCTAAATGCTGAAGTTACAGGCATGAGCCACTGCACTCGGCCTAAATTTTTAAATAAATCATTTCCAGTGTAATTCGTGAAATGCAACAGAAGTAAAATTTACTCTAGGTTTAAATAAAATTATCAATAACTAATTTTATAACTGTTTCTTTGTTTTCAGATTATAAAACCTAATTAGACACAATAACAATATCTAAATCTATTGAAAAAGAAAACTATTACATCAATAGTAAATATTTAGGCAATCAAATATGCTAAACCTTGAGTCAGTTACTTTCTGTTCAATTTTGAAAATTGCTTTATTAAAAATTCAAACTGCAATTTTTAAACACACATAAACTTGAAAAATGGTTTTAATATTAGTTAGTGAAATCCATTTAAAAATATGCTATAGTTAAAATAACATTTCAAAAATTTACATTGGGTACATTGGGTACATTTCATGTTTCCTAAGATTTCAATAAAATACGTATCAGATTAACAGAGAATGTGAGGGCATTTGGCTATTTTGAGGTTTCAAAGAAATATCTAAATTTGAAAATATTGTATTTCCATTTCAATTTTCTATCTCATACAATTTACCATGTAAAAACTGTTATATTGTGATCTCAGCTTTTAAATGTAATCGTTTATTTTAATAATGTTTTAATATTTTATCATATATTTTTTAATTTTACTTTTTTATTATATATAGTTTTCATCAATTTTTTTCTTTAGAATTTAGGTTCTTTTTTAACTTGCTTCTTTTCAAATTGATTTATTTTTATGTGTAGCTCTTATTAATACTATTTTTGGTTTACTCCAATATTCAAAAGAAGCCATTCAAAAAGTTTTAAGGTTCAATTATTTGAGGTATATTTAATACGAGACACTTACACTAAATTATTTATTATAATGAATAAAAGAGCTAATACTATTATAAATACATCTGGCTAGATATTTAACATGCCTGTCATTGGAATTGTAGAAAATATCCTAGGAATTTGCCTTTCAAGATATAATACATCTTAATTAGATCTGAAGAATTCAATAGTTTGAGCAATTGATATCAGAAAGATAACAGTTTAAGTGTAATACATTTTGTATGTTATTTTTCTAATTAAAATGCATACATTTTTGAGACAATAGAGAAGATATAAAAATATAAGAACTGTAATTTCAATACCAAAGATACTAATTGTCTTCCTTTCTAGACTGAAAACTAAAAGAGGAGTGGTCAGATCCTTCCTGTCCAAAAGTATACTTTCAGTTCCTCATACTGTGCTTGGAACAAAGTTTCACTAAATAAGTGTTCATCCAATGAAAGGATATATGAGTTATATACATTCTGTCTTTTAGTTCCCTCTCTCTCTTTATATTCACACACTCTAAAGTGTTTGAGGTCTTGTGTGTGTGTGTGTGTGTGTACAGTGCTGTATACATTTCTTAATTTATTACAACAAAATAAACTTAGACATTTGTACTACCATTAATGCATCAGCAATTCTCAGTGCCGTCTGGGGTAGTCCTCTGTGTCTGTATCATCCACCGACCTCTCCCACTCCACTCCATGAGGTTCTAATACCTCCTTGCTGTCTCTTATTCTATATCCACTGCCTCTGACAACAATCCTTCCATTCTCAGCAAATAATCTCACCATTTCTTACCTTGTAGCCGCTCACAAGCTTCTCAGCATATAAGTCAACTTTTCTCCTTCCATCCAGTATGAACAGATTCAGCCCTCTTCTTTAATTTCTTCGTTTTCTCGATCAGAGGCATGAGAGGAGTAATCACTGTAAAATACACCCAGAGATTTCCCCATAATAAGTGGTTTCTCTACAGAGGCCAATGCATTTACCAGAGACTTTCTTATTGGGAGAAGTAATTGCTCTGAGTCCAGTGCCTTCTAGCTTTTCTGTCTCACCTAAGGGTGAAAAAATAGTTTAATGAAGGTCAGGCTTCAAATAAATAGATTTGGAAAATTGCAGAAAGGGAATAGAGTGAGGTACTAGAGGGAAAAAGCTTTCCCAGTGGGAAAAGGCTTGTAAATTCACAGCTTCTAAACACAGTCCCACTGAAACAATGAGATATAAGTGGAGGATTATTGAACAGTCTATCTCCTCAGCACTTGTCACCACACAAACAGGGCTCCAATATAATAACAGAGGATTATAGCTGAAAGAGATTAAAGACAAAGACTAAATCTGTAAAAGAAGTATTTAGGTAAAACAAAATTAAGAGGAGTGACAACAACAAGGACACTGGAGGAATTTGAAGTCACTGACACTGGGAGCTACAGCAGATACTAAATACAGTTCAACTGCTGGGGAAAATCCTAATAACTCTAACGCTATAGGCCTACTTGATTCAGTGGTTATTATGCAATAAAATACACGACTTTCAACAAAGATCTAAAAGGTACACCAAAACACAAGGAAAAACCATTTAAAGGGGCAAGGGAATCAACAGAATCAGACTCACACATGATGCAGGTATTACAAGATACAGAATTTAAAATGACTGTGATTAATATATTAAGTAATGCCATGGAAAACAATTAGAAGACAGTGACTAATAGACAAGTATTGTGAGCAGAGAAATGGAAACATTGATTCAATTAAAATGAAATATTAGAAATCAAACACAATCCAACAGAAATTCTTTAATGGTATTATCTGTAGACTGGACACAAAGAAATTATCAGTGAGCTTGCATATACATCAGTAGAAAGTGCCTAAACTGAAACATACAAAGAGAAAAAAATAGTAGGGGTGGTAGCAGGATACCAGAACATCCAAGAACTGTGGGACAATTTCAAAAGTTGTAACATGTAAGAATCGGAATAGCAGAAAGAGAAGTAAGAGAGGAGTGGGAGAAATACTTGGAATAATAATTTTCTAGATCTCTTCAAATTTAATGACAGACACAAAATCACAGATGTAGGATGCTCAAATAAAATGTGCAGAATAAGTCCACACAAGAAAACAACCAAAGCCCAATGCCACCACTTGGGAAAAATCACATTCAACTGTAGTTACCCTGATTTCAATATTTCACATTATATGCTTGCATCAAAATATCACATGTCCCCTGCAAATATATATAACTGGTATACTAGTATGTACCCATAATCATTAAAAATTTAAAAATGAGAAAAATCTTTAAAAAAAGCCACAGGCGAGAAAACTACAGGAGAAAAAGGATAAGGGATAAGAAGTACCAAGACATTTTGTCAGCAACCATGTGGATAAAAAGAGAGTAAAGTGAAATATTTAAAGTGTTTAAAGAGCAAAATCTGCAGAGTAGAATTATCTATCCAGTGAAATATTATTTTAAAGCACAGCTTAAACAAAATTTATTCAGTCATTAAGAGAATTGATCACCAACAGATTTTCTTTGCAAGAAATGTTGAATTAAGTAATTCACGGATAATTGAAGCGATATGAATAAAAAAAGTCAGATTTACATTTAAAAAGGGGGAATATCTGAAAAGAAAAAAGTGACATTAGTGTAAACTTTCATTTCTCTTACTCTTATTTGATCTAAAATATAACTGCAAAACAAAATTAGGAGCAATAAATGAATGCATATAAAAAAGAACTCATAAGATGAGTGACAGCAATGTCATAATGTACAGAAAGGAGGAATTGGAAATACTCTGTATAAGGTATCTGCACTACATGTGAAATGACATAGTGTTATGTGAAAGTGAATTGTATTAATTAAAAGTGTGTATAATAAACTCTAGCAAAACTACTATAAAAAATTAAAAGCTCAATGGATGTACTAACCAAAGTTGTGGAGAGGAAAAAGAAAAGAGACAGGAAGCTTAAAGATGGAACAACAGAAATAATTCAACAGAAATAAACAATGGAAAGAAAATAGAATAGAAAAAAATGATAGAGACAACACACCCTCAGGAATCTGTGAAACAACAACAAAATAATCTTTTTACCAGAATTCCAGAAGGAGAGACAAAAGATGGTGCCCGGGAGGTGCAGCTTGCAGTGAGCTGAGATCCGGCCACTGCACTCCAGCCTGGGCAACAGAGCGAGACTCCGTCTCAAAAAAAAAAAAAAAAAAAAGAATTCAAAGAAATTATGACTAAAATCTTTTAAATTTGGCAAGTTACATTAATCTAAAGATTCAAAATGGTGACAGGTTTAACAACAGGTGAAACCCAAAGGAATCCATGTCAGGATATATTTTAACAAAATGTAGGAAAACTGAAGGTAAAGAGAAAGTCTTAATTAGTTAGGGAGAAACAATACTTTGCTTTTAATTATTTGAATTAAAGTGGATTCTTTACCATAAACCACAGGAGTCAAAATGATACTTCACAACATTCTTCAAATACTGAAAGATCTGTAAATTATATATCGGAAAAAAGTATTCATGCGCAGTGAAGAGCAAATAAAGACATTCTGATATAAAAAAAAAATCTAAGATAATTTGTCATCAGCAAATATCCCTAAAAAAGTAGCTGTAGGAAGCTTTTCCAGGAGAAAGACAATAAAATAAGGAGTTTTGGAACATCAAGGAGAAGAAAAACAACAGGAAGAACAAAAAATATAGTAAACACAATACTTTTTTCCATCTCTTCTGTTTTCTAAATTATGTTTGAGGGTTGAAATAAAAAATATATTCTTAGCTAATACGGATCTTAACGTATGTAGAAAAATATTAAAGACAATTATAAAGAGGAGAGGGTAAAGGGAATTAATGGCAAATAACATTTTACGTTTTATTTAAATTCACAAAATGATGACACCAATAGATCTTTCTGGTGGTGAAATTCTTCTGTATCTTGAGTGCAGTGGTAGTTACAGAAATCAACGTATGTGATAAAATGGCACTTATCTTTCCATAGAACTGTACATCCACATTGTACCAATGTAATTTTACTGATCTTTATGTTGTACCATTGTTACATAAGCTGTAAAAATTGTTGGATATTGGGTAAAGAGTATAAGGAAACTCTCTGTACTATTTTTCAATATTCTGTAAATCTAAACTGATTTCAAAATAGTTGAAGATAATTTAAAATAATCAATAATTATCTTTCCCTACGGGAATATGCACTCTTCTCAAAGGTCCCTAATCCCAAACTTGCAAATCTTTATATTAAGCATGTTAACAAAATGCCTGCTTTAGCCTGACCTTGAATGCCAGTGTGTGTCAATGGTTGGCATTTGACAGTCACTAATTACTCATTTATAGTGCACCTCCTGAGTTTCACATAATGCTCTAGTCCTTGTTTAGGTCTGATTGGTTAAGGCATGGCATTTGGTTGGCTTAACAATTCACCTTTGGCTTTACATGTTTTTAATACTGCAAGAGCTTGACTTTTCTATCTTGACTCCAAGATATTTTCCTAACACATTGATTTCAAAACAGGGCAATCAGGCAAGAGAAAGAAATAAAGCATATTCAAATAGGAAGAGAGGAAGTCAAATTATCTCTGTTTTCACATGACATTACTGTGTATTTAGAAAACCCCACTGTCTCTGCCCAAAAACCCCATAAGCTGATAAGTAACTTCAGCAAAGTCTCAGGATACAAAATCAATGTGCAAAAATCACAAGCATTCCTATACATCAATAACAGACAAACAGCCAAATCACGAGCAAACTACCATTCACAATTGCTACAAAGAGAATGAAATACCTAGGAATACAACTTAACTTACAAGGGATGTGAAGGACCTCTTCAAGGAGAACTACAAACCACTCCTCAAAGAAATAAGAGAGGACACAAATAAATGGGAAAACATTCCATGCTCTCGAATAGGAAGAATCAATATTGTGAAAATGGTCATACTGCCCAAAGTAATTTATAGATTTAATGCCATTCCCATCAAGCTACCATTGACTTTCTTCAGAGAATTAGAAAAAATTACTTTAAATTTAATATGGAACCAAAAGGAGCTTGTATAGCCAAGACAATCCTAAGCAAAAAGAACAAAGCTGGAGGCATCATACTACCTGACTTCAAATTATACTACAAGGCTACAGTGATCACAACAGCACATTACTGGTATCAAAACAGATATGTAGACCAATGGAATAGAACAGAGGCCTCAGAAATAATATCCCACACATCTACAACCATCTGATCTTTGACAAACATGACAAAAATGAGCAATGGGGAAAGGATTCCCTATTTAATAAATGGTGTTGTAAAAACTGGCTAGCCATATGCAGAAAAGTGAAACTGGACCCCTTCCTTATACTTTATACAAAAATCAACTCAAGGTGGATTAAAGATTTAAACGTAAGACCTAAAACCATAAAAACCCTAGAAGAAAACTTACGCAATATCATCCGGGACATAGGCATGGGCAAAGACTTCACGACTAAAACACCAAGAGCAATGGCAACAAAAGCCAGAATTGACAAATGTGATCTAATTAAACTAAAGAGTTTCTGCACAGCAAAAGAAACTATCATCAGAGTAAACAGGCAACCTACAGAAACGCAGAAAATGTTTGCAATCTATCCATCTGACAAAGGGCTAATATCCAGAATCTACAAGGAACTTGAACAAATTTACAAGCTAAAAACAAATGACCCCATCAAAAAGTGGACAAAGGATATGAACACACGCTTTTCAAAAGAAGACATTTATGTGGTCAACAAGCTATGAAAAAAAAGCTCATCATCACTGGTCATTAGAGAAATGCAAATCAAAACCACAATGAGATAATGAGATACCATCTCACGCCAGTTAGAATGGCGAACCTTAAAACGTCAGGAAACAACAGATGCTGGAGAGGATGTGGAGAAATAGGAACGCTTTTACACTGTTGGTGGGACTGTAAATTAGTTCAACCATTGTGGAAGACAGTGTGGCAATTCTTCAAGGATCTAGAACTAGAAATATCATTTGACCCTGCAATCTCATTACTGGGTATATACCCAAAGGATTATAAATAGTTCTACTATAAAGACACATGCACATGTATGTTTATTGCAGCACCGTCCACAATAGCAAAAATGTGGACCCAACCCAAATGCCTATTAATGATCGCCTGGATAAAGAAAATGTGGCATATACACACCATGGAATACTAGGCAGCCATAAAAAAGAATGAGTTCAAGTCCTTTGCAGGGACGTGGATGAAGCTGGAAACCATCATTCTCAGCAGACTCACACAGGAACAGAAAACCAAACACTGCATGTTCTCACTCAAAAGTGGGAGCTGAACAATGAGAACACATGAACATAGGCAGGGGAACATCACACACTGGGGTCTGTTGGGGCCCAGTGGGGGACAAGGGGAGGGACAGCATTAGGAGAAATACCTAATGTAGATGATGGGTTGATGGGTGCAGCAAACCACCATGGCACATGTATACCTATGTAACAAACCTGCACATTCTGCACATGTATCCCAGAACTTAAAGTATAATAATTTTTTAAAAAAGAATAAAATAGAGCAATAACAACAACAAAAAAACAAAAATAAAAATAAAACTGTTTTTCTTTCACCTCTACACAGGCTTTAGAGTGTATTAAGGAAGGTGTGTTGAGTTTCAGTGTTCCAAATCTCTCATCACTTCATAATGTAAACAGAGGCCGTGGCTTTCATAAAGTTTTTGTATCTTGTGAAGAATGGGCTTGTTACTAAAATAGAAAACACAATTAAAACTCATTTTGAGTCCAAAAATGCTAATGAAAATCTTTTCTGTCTGATGACTTTGTTCTCCTCAAGGAAGGGAAGATAATCATGAAATAGAAATGTAGCTTGTCAATTATCTCTTTTCCTATTCATTTTAATTCTTTTCCTGTGTAGTGCTTTGATAATATCTGAATCATATTTCATATATGTCTCTCTTTATTACAAGCATTTTAGATAACATTAAAACCAAAGAATGAATGTTTCTTGAATTTTTGTTTCATGTTACCAGCAAAACCAAAACTAAAAAAGAACTGTCATTAATTGCCTAGAATGGGAAGATCTGATGTCCTGCATCATTGCAATGAAGCCTTGTAAAAACTAAAGAGATGTAGTTAGATGCCCAGACACCAGAAGAAATGTTGAAAATCAAAGTGCGATTTATGAGGTGCTTAAGTACCTAAGCACCTGAATCATAAGTCAATACATTATATCACCTTTTAAACTTTTTTCAGTGCTGCTGTTTTTCTTGAAAATCTTGAAGGCTTCCTTATAATGAGTGCAGGAGATACGTATTATATCAACTTTACTTCCCTCTCAGTAAATGACCCTGTTTCAAATCTAAATATATCAGGCGGATACAAGTTTCAAATTAAGAAGCTCTGGTAGCAAACCATAAGCTGTCTGCCTGTATAACAGAAACAAAAACTTAATTAAATTCAGAGAAACAATTATTAAGTATCAAGAAAGGAAAAACATAAAATGAGTAGAATTATAGAAGTTTGGGATTTATAAAAATTACCCTTTATGTGTCCCCATGTTCTCATGATTTATCTCTCACTTATAAGTTACAACATGATGTATTTGGTTTTCTATTCCTGTGTTAGTTTGTTAAGGATAGTGACCTCCTGATGCATCCATGTCCCTGAAAAAGACATAATCTGGTCATTTTTTATGACTGCACAGTATTCCATGTGTATATGTACCACATTTTCTTTATCCAGTCTACTATTGATGACCATTTATGTTAATTCCATGTCTTTGCTTTTGTGAGAAGTACTGTAATGAACATACGTGTGGATGTATCTTTATAATAGAATGATTTATATTTCTTTGGGTATATACCCGATAATGGGATCGCAGAGTGAAATCGTATTTCTGTATTTAGGTCTTTGAGAAATCGCCACACTGTCCTCTACAATGGCTGAACTAATTTACACCCCACCAATAGTGTATAAGTGTTACTTTTTCTCCAAAACCTTTCCAGCATATGCCATTTTTTTCCTTTGTTGTTGTTGTTGTTGTTGTTTTGAGACGGAGTCTCACTCTGTTGCCCAGGTTGGAGTGCAGTGGTGTGATCTTGGCTCACTGTCACCTCTGCCTCCTGGATTCAAGCCATTCTCCTGCCTCAGCCTCCCAAGCAGCTGGGACTACAGGCACATACCACCATGTCCAGTCAATTTTTGTATTTTTTAGTAGAGATGAGGTTTTGCCGTGTTGGTCAGGCTGGTCTTGGACTCCTGACCTCTGCTTATCCACCCATCTTGGCCTTCCAAAGTGCTGGGATTACAGGCTTCAGCCACCATGCCTAGCCTCGACTTTTTAATAATAGCCATCTGACTATTGTGAGATGGCATCTCATTGTGGTTTGATTTGCACTTCTCTAATGATCAGTGATGTTGAGCTTTTAACTAATGGGTACTAGGCTTAATACTTGGGTGACGAAATAATCTGTACAACAAATCCCCATGACACAAGTTTACATATGTAACAAATCTGCACTTGTACCCCTGAATTTAAAATAAAAGTTAAAAAATTTAAAATAATAAAAGAAGATTTCTTATCAGAGGCCAGAAAGATTACAGAATATGAAATATTAAAATAAGTGTAATTATATTGTTGAAAGATAAATAAATTACATATTAATAAAAAAGTAATACTTTATCTGTTCTTAATATCTCAGAGCAACTTATACCTTGAACTTTGGTAGAGCTTGCATGTCTGTGTATTTTTACATATAAATACAATAAGTATAAACTATATATTACATTCTATAAATTGTAAGTATACAAGACTAAAAAGAAATAATGATGTAACATTTGCCCGGTATTTTGCTACTTGCAGAAGAAAGCACTTTCTTTTACCCAATTTGTCAAAACATATTGGAGGGGGGATTATAAAATCCATTTTAGAAATGGAAATTGACTTAATCATGAAGTGTCTTGCCCAAGGAAACACAGAAAGAAAATGAAAAATCTGACCTGGGGCCTTGTTCTTGTGCCTGGAATTCTTACATTCTTTTTATTCTACCAAGATATGCAAAATGTTATCATGAAAAATGAAAGCAATCAATAAAACTATAATATAAATAAAATATGACTTTACTTATTCTTAAATACATGTATAAACTCAAAGTTCAACAGCATAGAAACATTAAAATTGATTAGATAAGTCTAGATAATAGTAAAAAAAGCTATGTCAAGATCAATATCGACTTCTATATATTAATAAATTACAATATCAGAAGTAGTTTAAGTGATGATGCTTACAAAAGAAGTACAATATAAAACAACAGTCAAGAAAAAAAAATGATTATGCCGGTTTGCCAAAACTTGCCTGTTTAGCAAGCTTGCAATTGTATTAGCAAGAACTTTTTGGACGGACACTGTGGCTCACACCTGTTATCCCTGCACTTTTGGAGGCCAGCGTGGATGGATCACTTGAGGCCAGGATTTCGGGACCAGCCTGGCCAACAAAGTGAAACCTGTCTTTACTAAAAATACAAGATAATAATAATAATAAACATGACGTGGTGGTGTGTGCCTGTTTTCTCAGTTACTCAGGAGGCTGAGGCAGGAGAATCGCTTGAGCCTGGGAGGTGGACACTGCAGTAGGCAGAGAGGTGCCGCTGCACTTCAGCCTGGAAAACAGAGAGATACTCTGTCAAAAAAAAAAAAAAAAAAAAAAGGAATTTAAAAATTATCTTACATATTCTTAGACTAAGGGACAAAGGTAAGCAAGATGATCGTTATGAAGGAAAAAATAAACATAAGAGAAGGGATAATTTATGTTGAAGATCACAAATCTTGTGCTCTTGTAATTCAAACAAGTCCACATATAAAATATTGATTTATGTGTCTTTGACATTCTTGTAAATCTTTTTCAGCTCAGTGATAGTTCTTCATTTTCCTTCTCTCACAACAGTGTTCTAAATCACAGGTCTTTCTATACCTATAATTTAGAGACTGAATTAAGGAACTGGACAGCACAGTAATGCTATGAGAGAACAGCAGGGAGAACAGAAATATATGGTTATATTTTCAGAGAGAAAAAATCAGGTGAAATTTTACTTCCATCCATTTCCCAGAGTGAGCAAATGAGAAAAAAGTTAAACTTCGTTATTGAAAAAAAAAAAAAAAAGACATCCACAACTCTAGAGATATAGCAGTGAAATACTCACTATATAGTGAGCATGCTAAAGTAACGAAGTTGGGAACACCTTGGGTTTTGTTTGGAAATACTTTGCTATTATTTATTTATTTATTTATTTTGAGATGGAGTCTCGCTCTGTCGCCCAGGCTGGAGTGCAGTGGCGTGATCTCGCCTCAGTGCAACCTCCACCTTCTATATTCATGCAATTCTCCTGCCTCGGCCTCCCAAGTAGCCGGGACTACAGGCGTGTGCCACCATGCTTGGCTACTTTTTTGGAATTTTAGTAGAAGGGGGATTTCACCGTGTTAGCCAGGATAGTTTCTATCTCCTGACCTCGTGATCCGCCCGCCTCAGCCTCCCAAAGTGCTGGGATTACAGGCGTGAGCCACAGCACCTGGAGAAAATAATTTATTAATGATCTCAAACAAGTGAGCATCTCATTTCTTCTCAATCAGCGAATGTAATACAACGTAATGGTTAAGAATATGTGTTTGAGGATGAGGTTCCATAGGTTTGGATCACAGGCAGAATAATTAAAATCTAAGTGAAGGGGCCAGGCGCAGTGGCTCAAGCCTGTAATTCCAGCACTTTGGGAGGCCGAGACGGGCGGATCACGAGGTCAGGAGATCGAGACCATCCTGGTTAACACGGTGAAACTCCGTCTCTACTAAAAATACAAAAAACTAGCCGGGTGAGTTGGCGGGCGCCTGTAGCCCCAGCAACTCTGGAGGCTGAGGCAAGAGAATGGCATGAACCCGGGAGATGGAGCTTGCAGTGAGCTGAGATCTGGCCACTGCACTCCAGGCTGGGCAACAGAGCGAGACTCCGTCTCAAAAAAAAAAATAAAAAAATAAGTGAAGGGAGGCAAGTTAACATCCTTAAGTCATGGTTTTCTCATCTGTAAAATATCCATTAATAGTTTTACTTATGAATATATTGTACTTAGAAGTGTTTGACTCAGAGGAGGTGGTCATTAACTACTCCAGTCATCATTACTAGTAAGTATGAACCTCTGTCAAATGTCAAGACTGCTATTAAATAAAGAGAGAAACAGAGTTAAGCTAAATATAGCTAGTTCTGTCATTTAAGTGGATACTGTAATTAATGGGCTTGGTGATATAAATCTCCATATTTATTCACTTCTCATCAAGCAGATTGGTGAAGAATGGAAAAGGAAAGGTGAACATTGAAAATCTCTAGTAGTTAGTTTGTGTCCTGTGGCTGATGATTCATTATTTGTGCAAAACATTGATGAGTTCCATGATACATAAAAGTGAGCCACCATAGAGTGTATGAGTGGAAGTTAAATTGCTATATGAAATGAAGACCGTAGCACTGAGTTTTGGAGATCTCAAGAGGGATGAAACCCCAGAAAACTGTAGAAGAAGAAAATATGTGAATAGATTATTTATAGAAAAAAAAGAACATCAAGCAATCTGATAATGTGATAACGGATAAGTCTGCAGGTAGCCTAAAACTAAATAAAGTTCTGCTAAACACACACACACACACACACACACACACTGCCACATTGCATACATGCCTTGGATGAGTGATTTTACCAAGAGAAATCAAGGAGAAGGTTTCTGTGTCTCATCTTGAATCATCAATGACAGAATGTGTACACAGTGTAGGAGATGAGGAGATCCACTCATTAATTTAAAAGAAGCAGAAACGTAGAATTAGAAGTGCTTCAAACACCATCCTCTCTTTACTACCTTCCTACTACTTTCCATACCGCAATCTCCAGGATGACTGAAAAATCCCCAGGCACACATTCACATGCACTATGATTCAAGCTGATTTAATTTGGCACTCAGAGGAAGGGTACCTCAGCTGGTATATGCATTTTACTATCATGATTAAGCATTTAAAACAGCTCATTGTACCATCATGTAATGGATTTCTGCTATGTCTTTCTGTTATGTCTACTGTAATGTCTTTCTCTATGTCTACTTTCCTTTCGAAAGTTCCATTCATTAGTAGTGATTGATTTTTATATCCATTCTGGTGCTTTGTGTAGTCTTACTAATGACTCCTAAGAATTATTGGAGTGAGATTTCTCCATGTTTCTGTGTCTCATTTGCTGTTGTCATCATTGTAAATACGTTTTTGTTTACTGTTGTGGCCTGCCTAAAGTGATATTACAAATATCAGATCATATGACTTTTAAAAACTATGTCTGGATGTTTTTATTAATCCATTTTTTCCTGATATGTGTATTCTTAAATTGTTTTAGTGTTATTTTAATCATTCTTCTTGATTCATGTAAATAAGAAAGCAGGTAAGTTTATTTGTGTCATCTTTTGCCAATTAATCAACCACCAATTTAATCTCCTTTGTTTGTTTTGCTATCTTCTTAAAATTCTCCCATCAGTTGTTTTGTAATTATTAAAGGGAATCCTATTTGCTAATTAATAATAGCAAAACTCTTAGAAAAGGGAACAGGGGTGCAAGGGTTTTCTTAACACTAAGCCCAGCCACTTGGAGAGACAAGCATGGAGCACTTGCTGGTTTGCACACGCAGGGCAATGGAATAAATAGAAGCAGAAGCATGACAATATGCAACAGCAGGCAGTGAGGGTCAGGCGAGTCAGGCAGAAGGAACATCACATTTAGGGTACCGAGACTGGTGGTTTAAATGAGAAAAGCATGTAATCAGAGGGCAGAATTTCAGCTTTAAAGAATCCAATCTCTAGGGAATGTATTAAAAGTTACATAAAACTCTGCAAGCATTAATTCTATTTTGTGAAATATTGTCAAGAAAGTGACTGAGGCACTGGGGGAAAAAAAAAAGCTTCACAGTTTTAAGAAGTGAGGGTGTAAGGTGCAATGTTAATAAATTCACTCATTCAAAAGTGATGAATCCAGGGCATACTACGTGCCAGAAACTGTTCTAGGATTTTAGGTAGAGTAGTGAAAAAATCCAGTGAAAACAAATGTGTATGCCTTCATGGAAACTACATCGTAGTGACAGGATACAGACAGTAAAGAGGACTTAAAAAGCAAAATGTACAGTATAGTGAATTAGATGCTCTTTGTTAAAAAGAAAAATAAAGCAAAATGGGGATCAGGAGTGTTGGAGAAATACTGAAATCATATGTTGTGATTAAGGTAGTTCCTAGACTGCAAATACTGAGATAAACCTTATATACTGATGTTTTCCTAAGGAGAAAATAAAATTTTTGTAACCAAAAGTGAAGGGGAAAGGGAAATAAGTCAGTGAAGAAAATCAAATACTACGTGGCACACCACTGAACTGATGATAGCTCCACCAGAAAACAAAGCTGCTTGAAGAGACCTGATGAAAGCTGATATTTCCGTTTGCATCAACTGTTAGTCAGAAATTCATCCCATGGAGGAGGGATTGGCAAACTTTTAATGTAAAAGGGCACATAGTAATATTTTACATTTTACAGAGCATTGGGTCTCTGTTGCAACTACTTGACACTGCTGATAAGAGTGCAAAAACAGCCATAGACAATACCGAAATGAATGAGGATGTGTGTGGGACCTAATCACATTTTATTTACAAAAATAGATGTCAGACCGGATTGACCCCTGGGCCATAGTTGCTGATCTCTGCTATAGAGTATTAATTCCTGCATACTGTTATGTTATATTATCTGTCCAATATTAGCAGCAGTAGCATCCTTGGAACAAGCTAGAGTATAAGTGATGAGCAGAAAGAAGTTCATAAAACATGTACATGCTGTGTGTGCCAGTGTTGCCTTATTGGTCCAGTAAGGGTAATCAGTGCATATTTATAGCCTCAGCAATAATGAGGAAGTCCAAAGGCAAAAGGAAAGGTGAGACGCATGAATCTATGTACTGTGGGATCTTCCACAGTCAACCAATAGGAACAGAAGAACCTCTGTAGTAGGATTAGTACTGTGTGGAAAAGGAGTACGAGAGTCTGTGCCATGAAAATTCAGACAGAGCTCAATGAGCCTTTCCTCATGAAAGATGTAAACTTCCTTTCTGAGGCCAGTTGATCTAAACTAAAATTTATCAATATATTGTTCAGGAAATTAAAGCTGACTTCATCTTGGGAACCACACAATTTTCATGTAGTACAGAAGTCCTCACCGGGAAGATCAGAAGGAATTGGACACCTGTGTTGTACATAGTTCTGGTGGAAGAACATTCTCAGAAGAATTGGTGGAGTGATGTGAGAAAATTAAGCATTAAGTCAGAGAAGCTAATAGGAAGGCAGATCACAGAGGGTCTTAACAGGTCACTAGAAGAACTTTGGTTTTTACTATAAGTTAGAGGAAAACTCCTAGCATAGAAACAAATGAGATATGTTGGTGGTTTGGACTACAATTGTAACAGTGAGAGTTGTAAGAACAAACAGGATTTCCTAAAGGAAATATTTGAAGGTATTTAACCTTAGTACATTTAAGTTTGACATATTAGTAATTAAAATGTGTATTAGACTCAGACGGACCAGGACCATAGAAACAAAGCAGAAACTTTGTAACCAAACCTATGCCAAAATAATACACATTTCAAATTTAAATTTAAAATTCCAATTTTATAGATAAGGTGGAAAGATTAGAATAATTCAAGTAATAGCGGATTAGAGTTGAAGACATAACTATAAGCTCATGTTTAGCTTAATGTAGATATACATGATTACATACAAAATAGTGAATATTTCTATATTATTGTGTGTGTGTGTGTGTCTATGCAGGGGATAGTATGCACACATATATTTCTTTGCTCTGTCTGTTGAGACAGCCTAGAAGCAACAACATCCCATTAGCAATAAGAGTGCCAGCACCTAGATTTTCGTTTCTAATACCCTTCTTCAATAAAATAAACTAGGGGCCAGGCATGATGGCTCATGCCTGTAATTCCACCACTTTGGGAGGCCAAGGCAGGTGGACCACCTGAGGTAAGGAGTTCGTGACTAGCCTGGCCAACATGGTGAAACCCCTTCTCTATTAAAAATACAAAAATTAGCCGTGCATGGGGACACATGCCTGTAATCTCAGCTACTAGGAAGGCTGAGGCAGGAGAATCGCTTGAAACCGGGAGGTGGAGGTTGCAGTGAGCCGAGATCATGCCACTGCACTCCAGCCTGGGCAATAGAGCAAGACTCCATCTCAAAAAATAAAATAAAATAAAATAAAATAAAATAAAATAAAATAAAATAAAATAGGGCTCCTTGGAGAAATGGCTGACTGTATAAGTGAGTCAGGATGTATGCAAAATGAGCGTGGAGTATCTTGGAGTGTAGAAAGTAAGAAAGTGCAGATGGTTCCCAACTTATAAAGGTTCCACTTTAGGACGGTGCAAAAGCGATTAGCATCCAGTAGAAATCATATTTTAAGTACCCATATAACCATTTTGTTTTTTCACTTTCAGTACAGTATTCAATAAA